>NW_005842051.1:1069640-1084947 GCF_000455745.1 Alligator sinensis
CCCCCCCCCCCCCCACCCTTATAAAACACAATAAAATAACAAAGTAAGATAGAATAACAAAATGTAATTCCAGCCTAACTAACTCTATGCTATTCTTATCAATATAAAAAAAATATTTAAAAAATCCTCAATATTGTGGATTTATAAAAAAATCCTCATAGTAGGAATTGATGTTTTAGTAACAAGAGCAAATCTACTGCTGTTTCATAACCATACACTACAATTGAGCCCTAAGATGTTAATTTTCACCATGTTTATGGTTGATGCTCGATACTCCATGTAAAAAAAAATCATCAGCTTCACCAACCCCATAATATGAGGAACAATGTAACTCTAGAATAAATTTTCATCTTACTAAACACAGGAACAAAGGCATAATATAATGTGCTGTTCAGCTTAACATAAAATGTACCATCTGGTGGTTACCTTTTATTTGGCAATGATATATAAATGCATTATTATAACAGATTTTATCTGTTAATTACTGGGTGCATATACACGTGAAATTGTGATGCAGTAAACTCTGGCAAATATCGTGCTGGAGTTTATTATTCCTGGGCGCCATGTTTGAAGGTGCGCCTAGGACCTCACCATGTTGAGACGTGTTGTAGGAGCCCTGGCTGGGAGGGGCCCCTGGGGGTCAGCCTGCCAGCTGGGGGGTGCTCCAACCAACTTCAACATGCTGCAGAGGCACTGGCTGGGGTACAAGGGTGCTCCAGGGTGGGGCTAGCCAGCAGGCAGCCCCTGCACTGAAACACCCTTGTGCCCCAAACAACTCCATCAGTGTCTACATGTGCATTTCTGTGCACTAAAGAATGCCACCATAGGATAGTACTTATGTTTACAAGTACCTACCTATGACATAGTAAATTAGTTTACTGTGGCCTAATAGGGCCACATGTGTAGACGCCGAGACTTTACTGTGGAGCTAATTAGGCAACTGCAGTAAACGTCTCATGTAGATGCACCCATTAAAAAGTAAAATAAATCTCATACTCAAACTATATAATATAAAGTAAGACCACTACAATAACTGATGGAGAAATTCTACCAAACACAAAAAGTCTATCTTGTACCAAAAAAAATAAACCTAGTGGCCACGTCTACACAAGACATTGACTGTACAGTAGCCTGAGACTACTGCGCAGTAGCGTCGCATGGCATATCCCATGACGCAACATTACTACACAGCAGTCTGGGGGCTACTGCAAAATAGCATCACAAAAAAGCCATTTGACGGCACTACTGCACAGTAACTTGGGTCACTGTGCAGTCATTAAGTATGTGCTTATACAAGCTCCCCAGCCTGTTCCCTGCCCAACTCCACACTCATGAAACTGAGCGGGGAACAGGCTTCTCAGTTTCTGCCCCATAATCATGGAGTGGAGACTGGGAACTGTCCTGGACAGAGGCAGGTCCCAGCCCCATGCCCTGATCAGGCAATCAAGGCACACAACTTTGAAAGAGATGCAGGGGTGGAGTAGGTCCCAGCTCCCTGTCCTGAGATGCCAGTGGAGCAGCTAGCAGTGAGCTAGCTGCTAGCTACCTTACCAGTAGATTGGGGCAGGGAACTGGGATCTTCCCCTCCCATGCAGCTCTTTCCAAGACCCCTGCCCCTTATCTAGGATCCAGGACCAGGAGCTCCCTGCTTCTGGGGCAGGGGGACATTGTCCCCACCCCAGCAGCAGCAAGCCCCAGAAGCAGGATGTAATCTCCCAGCCCTGGCCAGGAGACAGCTGTCTCTTGGCCTGGTGCTCCCTACCAGCTCCTTGCCTAGCACCCTCATGGTGGTGGCAGTGATCCATTGCAGGGCCCCAGAAAGTGGGAGCAGTTTGCTGCCATTAGCAGTAAATCTGCTTCCATTTCCCAGCATATGTAGACATCTGCCTGGGTGTGTTTACTTGTTAGTAGTTTACTTGCGAGTAAACTGATATCAGATCAAATGCATGTGTAGATGCACCACCTGAGTACATCATTTCCACTGTCTGTACCTCACATTTATCCATCTGAAAAATGGGAACAATAAGAGGAGCCTCTTTGTAAAAGACTTTGAGGTTTTCTGAGGAAAAGAGCTATACAAGAGTAATTTTGTTATTCGTTCATATTTAATAACATTCAGTCTGGCACCTACTTCTTTCAAATAATATTTCTCATATTTTGTGATTATGATTCCAGATCAGATGTTAAGGACCTGACTCTCATTTATACTATTGCCACCTACATAGCTCTTGCAGTCTGAAGCAGTCCTCAAGTGCCCCTTACAGTCTCTGCAGTATAGGGCATTCACAAAGTACACTCACAGAGGATATTAGGAGGCTTTGACTTAAATGAGAAATTATAGCTTGAAGTGAAGGATTTTTAAAATTCTTAATATTTAATATTACAAATCAGGCTTAGAGGGTAGTAATAATTTGAAGCATAATAATTTAAGCAATGAACCAAGAGGATATTGGACAAGGTAAGGTTCCCCTTCCTCCTCTCCATGTGGTTGAACAAGAGCAGGATATGCCTAAATGGCATTCATTGGGCATGTCTATACATGCAATTAATGTGACTGAATAAACTACAGTGCAATTTGAGCCAAAGTAAACTAATCCCGACATCACCATCTACACATGTATTTAAGTGCATGCCGACATCACCATCTACACACGTATTTAAGTGCATGAATTTACTCTTCAGGTAGATAGTACCTGTGTCTAATGGGATTATCTGACAGCACTGTAAATTAGTCTACATCTACCCCTTGCTGTGCATGTGTAGACAGTGATGCTTTACTGAACAGCAAATTAGTCTACTGCACTGTAACGTGCACTTGTAGATACATCCATTTAGTTCCAAGGACAGCTGGAGAAGCAGCACCTTTTGTGGTTGCTGAAGGGACAACAAGTCAAGTAGTGGGAAGTGTAGTGGCAGCATGGCTTTAGGAGTACAGGTAAGCTTTATCCAGGGGTTTGCAGCCAAACTTCATTTCCCAGCAGCCCCTGTCCATGTCATGCCAAACAGTTTCCATGGAAACCCCAGGAGTGGCAGGGCAAGGCTGGGGTTTCCATGAACACTGACCCAAGAAGTACTGGCAGGGTGCATGGCTACTGAGTGGGGAGATGTTCCAGGGCTCGGGCTGGGATCTTGCAGCAGAGTACTCTGCCCAGGCTCCAGCATGATCTGTCACCAGGACAAGATCCCAGCCCCGAAGCAGCTCCCCACCCAGTCAGTGCTGCTCGGGCCAATATCCATGGAAACCCCAGCCCCACGCTGTCACAGGCCCACCACTCCTGGGGTCTCCATGGAAACCAGCTGGAAAGACATGGGCAGGGCCAGCTGGAAAATGGAGTCCATCACAAGCCCAATTCAGCCCATGGGTCTGACTTTGCCCACTCCTGCTTTAGTCCCTTTTGCTTTCTCTTTGATCTGTGACACAAAAGGGATGTCAGAAGACAAACCAGTTGTACACTGAACCATTAGGCTTCTACCTGAGTATAAGTGGCAGGACATAACAGTGCTACCCTCATTAGGGCCTCCTCTATGAATGCATCCTGCTGCAAAAAGACATGGTCCATTTCCCACCCCTCACTCCATGTACCTGCTTGTTTACTGGGAACGATAGTCACAAGTAAAATAACTTGCCCCTTTTTTTGTGGGATACAGCTTACTCACAGTTGTGTACCCAACTAGCTACTCTCGGCAAGTTGGCAAGTAAAAAGAAGGAAAGGTAGCCAGCTTGATTTTTGTGAGAGCCAGGGAGCATTTTTTTGTAATACACCACTATGTAAGAATTCTTTCCCCTCTTCAGCAAACTATGAACAATGCAGACTGTAGTTCTCAAAGGTGAGGCACTTTCAGAGCTTCAGTTTTCACTGCCTTTATTTTTGCTGGAGAGCAGAAGGAGGAGGGGTTCTTACTACATGTGACTGAGGAGGGCTTAGAGATAACCTTGCTTTATGTTACCTTATTAGTGTGTAACTTTTTTCTTCCTCCTCAACTCCCAACAATTGTTTGTTCCCCACCACTACCTCTTGTGTTGCCTCTAAAGTTAGACAATAAAGTATGTGTGGAAATGACTTTGTCTTGTAGCTTTCTGTAGAACATCTAGTATATGTCTGGGTACTGTTAAATAAGGCAACATAAAATAAACCATGAATGAAATTGTTTTAAAGACTTGTCCTATACATTAATTCAGGTAGAACTCATCAACAGTCCATCCCCATCCTGTGCCCTTACAAGGATCCAACTTTAATTCTATAAGAAAAATAAATATTAGGCAACACTGGAATAGCTCTGCCTTCTTGTTAGAGTAAAACATAAGCAGAGAAATAGTACATTTCTTATCAAGATGAATGGATAAGGCAGTTTTCATGGGAATACAGGTCAACATTTCCACTATTTTAAACAAAGCAAGTGACACTGATGTCTACTCTATCTGCTGGAACTTGTCACTTGCATTACATGAATAAGTTGAAGGCAAAATAATTGTGTCCTGTTCAACCTTTATGTTTAAAGAACTGTAAAAGAAATCACAAAGGTATATACAGAAAATGTAAGGTGTTGCCTGTGAGATTACTTGTCTAATCACCATAAATTACCACTAGATCCATATTGTGTAGCAGGAAACTGTAGATACTACCCTGTGTTTTCTATGTCCATTGCTACCTTTATTTGACATGCTTTTTGTTAATTAAAATTAAAAGTTTGGGTTATTTTAAGATTAGCAAGCAATTCATATTTTTTTCTTCTTCATCTTAATATATTTGGTGAATACCAAACATCTTACAACTCTTTTCATAATGTAAGGTTTTGGATTTTGAAAAATCAGCGGCCAAAAGTTTATTATATATTGCATATTTATTTATTTACTCTTTTATTTGATTTCTATGCTCCCGTTTCCAACAAAGGCTCAGGCCATTTTACAAGAAGAGAAAAGTATAACTTAAACTGGAGACCAGTTATAGCTAAGGCGCTTAGAGCACTGCCACACATTCAAATTAAAACTGGATAGAAACCAGCTCTGGAGTTATTACACATTGTCAATCACTAACTTTATATCTAGTTGGCTCTTTTATATCTAGATAATCCTTTTTATGGTGTGATAATTACTTTGCATGGGTGGCTAGTCTAAATTTATTGTGCGAGTCACCCGTTAATTGCATAATATATGTAACGAGCAGCAGGGCCTTACTTACAGTTAGAGATGATCCTGTGCTGTCAATCTTATGTCCACATATGGGTATACAAACTCAAGTGTTTCAGATTTGGGGCATCTTTCTGATTGGAATTCTGGTTCATTTATCTTAAATTAACCTAAACTGGGGGGCAGGGGGCGGGACATGACAACAAAATGGCTGATCTGGCCAGACTCCATTTCCCAGCAGCCCCTGCCTGCAAGGCTGGTGCCAGTCTCCATGGAGACCCCAGTCCCAGCTGCACTGTGAAAGCTTAAGACTGGGGTTGCCATGGAGACCAGCCCCAGCCACGCTGGCAGGGTGTGCGGCAGCGCAGGGCAGGGGGCTGCTCCAGAGCTGCTGGGATCTTATGATGGGGGCAGCTTCCTCTGGATCCAGTGCAGAGCTGTGATCTGTAGCCTGTTATGCTCTGGGCAGGTGCATGTAGGCAGGAGATTGAGGCTCTGCCCTTGCTCCAGATCAGGCTGTCACCACTGCAAGGACCCGGGGCAGAGCTGTGATCCCCTGCCTGAGTGCCTCTGCTCAGAGCATGCAGGCTACAGATCATGGCTGTGCTCTGGCTCTAGAGCAAGCTGCCCCCATCACAAGATCCCAGTGGCTCTGGAGCAGCTCCCTGCCCTGTTCTGCCACATGCCCTGCCAGCACAGCAGGGGCTGGTCTCCATGCCTTGAGCAGCCCCAACCATGCACAGGGGCAGCTAGGAAATGGAGTCCTCTGCTGACCGTATCTGGCCTGCAGGCCAGACTTTGCCCATCCTTGGCCTAAACTATAGACTAGTTCTAGGTATGTTTTGATTCATACTTTGTTTTTTTGTCTGCATCTAAATCTGGTGTTCTAATGAAATAGCTAATTATCCTTTTAAGAGAATGCATGCCATAGAATATATTTGATTTTCAGTACCCCTTTTTAATTCTTAAGTCCTTCAAAAGCTGTGAATCAAATGCTGTGGATGACTAAAATGACCTAGTCCCCAGCTAGTCAGGTAACCACAGTAGCTTCCATAAGTGATCTCATACTGCCATTGGCTGGAGATGGCTGCCAAATCACAAACTCTATCCATCAAGGATGAAAGTTGTATGGAGGAAAAAAGGGATATGCATGAGTTTGACAGGGAACAATAAAGCAGTGGAAGAAAATGAATAGAAGAGTCATCCAAATTATTCATTGTTAATTATTTTTTCACTGAATACAGTCCCTTTATTCTTGTTGTTAGTAAATTAGATGTAGAGAGATTGTGATTATTCATGATTTTTTTTCATTATTTCAAGTTGTTCACTTAATAGTTTGTGGGATCAAATTACATCCATGGCTTGTTTATGAAGTATTTTTTAATCAGTATTTGCTATTTGTTATCTACCCAAGTCAAACAGGCTTATAGCAGCAGCCACCTTCAGTAGCACTGATAGCGAGAAATAGGGAGCATCAGGGAGACAGTTATCACTTATTGAGCCTGAAGCCCATTTCACACGTATTCCAGTGCCATTTACTACTATACAGGTGCTGCTCTAACCTGGGAAATAGTAAGCTTGAAATCACCACTTGTCGGTGAACTGTGACTATAGTGGCCATAAGTTCCATAGGAGGAAGAAGTGAATCCCATTCAAACAATGTGAACACACATTTTTCCTGTATGTGGTAGATCCTATGGCATTTAGATATTTATTTGCACCCATTAAATCTCAATTATTATTGCTATAGTTTCCCACATCAATGTAAACAGTCAAATATATGTGAATTTTTAAAAGTGCAGGCAGAGGTTGGTTTGGTTTTTTTTACTCTGATTTTTACAAAGTTACATGGGCCTTAACTATAATGGATCAAACTCACTTGTTCCAATTATTACAAAGGGTAATTATATTGATATTGTTAAAGTGGTATTCAGTGAACTTGCAAGAATATTAACATAATATCTGAGGCAAGTCTTTGTATATAATATATTAGTCTGGAATCAAGTTGATGGTCTAGTTATTCCCTCTTAAAATAGGCAGTTAAAACTGAGATGTCTTCTCCATAATCTTCTCTCACATGATGCACACAGTACAGCTATAACAAGCTACAAGAAATATACTGCAGGAAGATCACCCACTCTGATCTTCAGTCATCCTTAGTTTAATTCATCTCTTTCTGGTTTCCTGTCACTACCAGAAGTTTTTATTCATAACATTCTATAAAAAGCACCTCATTATGTTATTGACTTACAGTAGTAAAAGCAAACATAAAACTGTATTTCAGCTATTTTGGTATTCTGAAATACCAGTATTTCAGAATGGAAACATCAACATAATACAGGAATGTAATATTCTATTTCAGTGCTGCCATCTAATATGGTTGACACCTTGAAGCCCTTACTCAGTTTTTACTCATTATTTATGTAACTAATCAATAAAAAACAAATTGCAGCTAGAAATGGGGAAAGTATACTTCAAAATTCACTTCCAATGAATATTTGAGTATTCAGGCATAAAAAGTGCTCTAGTGAGCACAAGTAAAACTTATTAATTCAAGTACACATGGAACATTAAAAAAAGCTTGTGAATATTATCAAATCAATACAGGTCTTGATTTGGAATGAATGCTTATAGAAATTTTACATTCTTTCACTCTTTCAACTACAGTAATACCTTGCTAGAGAAAATAATTAAAATGAAGGTAAAATGAAGTGGCTAAGGTGACAGTTTCAATTAAATTAGCCTACTAATATTACCATAACATAATAAAACTGTACAGTGATTTTTCAGTTCAGCAATGGTAGCGTTAAAAAAAGAAGTTTAAAAACTGCATGGCGTACTCTTCAGCTGTGATGTACTAGGTGATTTTTCAATGTATCATCAGAGGAAGTCACGCTTACTCTTTCAAATCTTCCAGTCGACTTGTCACTGTCAGTTGTTGGAAATTTTCCTTGGAGCAATCTCTCTTTTTTCCCCATTTTTAGACCGGAAATTGTTATTTGCCGTGGATGTCAGTCTTGATTCATCTGGAGAATCTATGCACAGGAATAAGTATTCTTTCTGAAGTTTCAGCTGGACCTGCACAGAATGAGAGTGAGATCTGAATAAAGATGAACATCACCATGGAGGCAGGGTAGAGCCTCTCTCTCAAAGAGTGGGGAAAACTTTTAACTATTAGCTTTTACCTTCTAAATCTCTGCAACTACTTTGCTGACACCAGTATAGTTATGTACTTTTAATAGTTTTAAAACCACAGATTGCTAAAATGGTAGAATACTATTACTTGCCTAACTGTTTGCAAGTATACAAGATATTCTTCAATTTTTATGATATGTCTTACTAAACAAAGTCATTCAGAGATCTTAATTAGAAAGGCATAGGTATGTCAATTTATATAGTACTTAAAACAGCTAACAGAGAATGGTGTCATCTATTTTTCTGTGTCATTCTTATGCCTTTGTTTTCTGGAGTTTTGCATATTTAACAATTATGTTGCTCCCAGAAAAGGAGCCATCTTGTGGCCAGTTCAGCTCAGACTCTCATGGATACTTTTGTATGTCTTGCTTTGTTGTTCTCTTAATAGGAATTTAAGCTTCTTCTGCTGGGAAGTATTTGTGTGGTCTTTCTGTAAGAAGAAATATAGCAAAATGTCCCTTTGTCTTTTATCTAAAGATAAAAATTTCATAAATCTGTATGAGCACGGGTGTATATGTACACATGACAGAAAAAAAGGAATATAAACAGAATACACACATACATGCGTGCACAAACACAGAATCTATTGTCTATTCTGCACACACATATTTTCCCAGTTTTAGAGCCAATGAAAGAAGAGATTTTTTTTTTTTAGAAAATGATAAAACCTAGCTCTAAGGCAGGATAACAAACTCCAGAGCCTTTCACCTCTAGATCACAAATCTGGCTCATTCTGACTGAAAGTTTTTACGTTTGACAGTTATTTCAAAATGTAGACTGTGTTAAATGAGCTGGTGATTGCAGAACTGTTTCTAGTGGACAGGCATCCATATGTTAATGAAGTGCCCTTCCCACCTCCTAGAAGGAAAAATCAGTACTTATATTTTGTCATTTTCTATATCATACACACACTGGGAAAACTCAGGAGTGCAAATAAAAGACAAAAGAGTTAAATAGTTTAGTTCATCTCCAGTTGACCAACCTTTCATAAACTTTTTATAAGCTCAAACAGACCCCTACAAAATCCTACGAATTTTGCTTTATAGCTTGAAAGGCATAGTAGTCTGAACAGACAGAGCTTAGTGAATCTTAATACAAATATCTGGGACAAGTCACGCTTTTATAATAAACTCGCTGTTTGAAAGAAAGTGTGTGAAATGTTAAATGGCAGCAAAAAATGCTGAATAGTGAAATGACTTTTCCGAAGTGTCCCATTGCATTTGTTTTCTCTTATTGTCTCTGCCAGAGGAGCAGTAGCTCTTTGTAACAGTGACAGTTTTTGTGCATGTTCACTAAAATGATGAAAATGAAAGACTTATTGTACATGACTTGCCTAACGAATCTGTTTATAAATCCTGCTTTAATATACTCAAGCTAATCTTCCTTGTACAACCTACTGCATTACTTGACCAACTGGGCCATTTGTGGTCTAGTAATGCATGAACATGGATACACATTATCACTGTGAGAGAAGATTAGTTCTGTAGAGCAGCAATATATATTTGTTCTGGACACCCCAGGAAACAAGAAAAGACATCAGGAAGGTGACTTAAATAGGCTACAACTTTATTATCACATCTAGGGAAATATTCAACATTAACTCTTGCAGGACAACCCAACCTGACGTCTGAAATCTATACTGAATAATGGAAAGGTACATCTAGCTCTCACCTCATTATCCAAATTTTTAATTTGGTGTCAGCACCGTTGCTGGAATCCCTCCAGCCCTTCCTTTGTAGGATAGTTGAAGGTGTGGACAAAATAGGTGAGCCCTTTGCTGTACAAGATACAAGGACCTCTAGTCCCACATTCTTCATAAGTTGTCTTCCCCTAGTTTGGACTTAATTCTCATTTTCAAGGAAGTCAGATATCTACAAAATGAGCACCAGCATTGGCCACTTACCAAGTTGTGACTACATGAACTTATTATAACTATTCTAACTACCAAGTCTCTGAACTTCTGAGAAAAAAATATATAAAATGCAGGGGATTAAATAAAAGAACAAGAACCTTTCTAGTGTCTAGGAGGGAACTGGAGCCATGCTCATAGCAAACCGCCAAAGCTGATCCTACTGGAATCCCAAGAGACTGATGGGTTACTTATGGATGTAAAATAGTACCCTGAATAGGGAGAAGGGCATATAAGCACCATTCCATTAACCTACTCAGTAATTAGGGAGACCCTTTTTCCTAATGTCTTCTCACCATTGGTTGACTGCTCACAGGAAACGGCAGGCAAATGAAAGCAATGGTTAAATGGACCTCAGAATTTATTTTTCCTTTCTTCCCTCCCTATGCATCCTTCCTGCCAGGCTATTTTATCTTGCCAACAGGGCCCCTAAAAATTTAGAAAAAACGTATCTGCTCCTGGCTCCCTGCCCCACCCTCAGCAATTTCCCTGCCTTCCTGCCCCCACACTGCTCTGGCACCACAAGGCTCCCAGCTGCATCCCAGGACCAGAGAGCATGAGATGCACCAGTAGCCAGGTGCATGTATGTGTTTGTAGGGTGAGTCCCACACACACACTTCACCATACATATGTACCCACACACCCCCTCGCACTGCCATACACACAGACTCCCACATCCATATCCCCTCATATACTCTAGTCACTTTCCCTCCCACAAAGCCCCCCACAAAGCCCCACACCCCACATAGCCACACCCAAACCCACCCACATGCTCCCTCACTCCACACTCACACACATATCTACCCCCCACAGACATGCCCCACATGCCCCCACACCCACAAACCTAAGCCCCCCCCCACAATATACAAGAGTAAGACTTTATTTTAAGCTATTATATACAATTACCTCTATGCACACTACATAGACACATGTAAACAGGACAAAATATTTTTTTAAATCAAATTAATATTTTAGATGTTTGCTTTTTAGAATATAATTTGGTATTTTTCTCATTCCAAGATGGCAAACCCCCTTGCTGAAATGAGTACTTCTGGGAGCAAGGGGAGGGACTTCTGGTGGCAAAGGTCACTGGTTAGGGGCTGGGACTTCCAATCACAAGATAGTGGGGAACCTGTCAAGGGGTGGGGCTACACATGTGGCCCTCGACAGCTTGCCAAAACTGGGTAAGCAGCCCTCCAGTTGAAATAATTGCCCACCCCTGCATTAACAGGTAACAAGCGGTAGTGTAATTTGTTCTTGTTCTTGCTCATAAAATGATACTCCTGTCAAAAATTGAAGAATATGCATGAATTTAAATGCATGAATAATCTTTATTTAATTATTTTACTGTGTTATTTAGAATATAAACATGGCTAGAGTAGTGGACAGAAGGAGTTTATGGACTATAGACCTTGGTTAGGTTACTGTTTAAAAATCTCTGATAGAGCTGTAGGTTTTCAGAAAAGGATACATCTAGAGTGACATAATAATCCTGAAATCTAAAGCACTGCTTCCATGAAGAGAGGTGTCAATGGTAATCCTGGGACCCATAAAATCTATTCCATTATCAGGTATAATCTCTAGCACAGAATTATTTTAGGAGGTCAGCAATATATAGGATAATGTAGAACTGAAGACATGTTTTATTTAAACTTTCGAAAAGCCTTTAACAGAAATCCACAAGAGAGACTCTTAAAGAAACTAAATAGTCACAAGATAAGAAGTACCATCATTAGTAACTGGCTAGGATACAGGGGGTATAGCTACATGTGCATATTAATGCACAGCAATGAACTCAGGTGCATATTATATCAGAGTTTATTGCTCCTGGATGCCGCATTTACATGTGTGCCTGGGACCGTAGTACACGGAGCCAGGGCAGTGCAGCCCTGGCTGGCAGGAGGTCCAGGGGGCCAGCTTCGTACCCCAGGGCTGCTCCACCCTGGCTCAACATTCTGTGAAGGGGCTGGCTTGGGGCACAAGGGGCAGGCAGCCCCCACACTAAAGTATCTGTGTACCCCAACCAGCTAGGTGAGTATTTACACATGCACTTCTGCATCCAAAAAACTCCCAAAACTCTGCAGCAAGTTAAAGCTTGTATTTACAAGTACTAACCTACTACAGAGTTTATTAGTTTCCTGTGTCCTAACAGGGCTGCACATGTAGATGCCGAGACATTTACTGCAGAGCTAGCTAGGCTACTCCAGAGTAAACGCCTTGTGTAGACATGTCCAGGGGGGAAAAAGTAGCTATGAATAATAAGTTTTCAGTAGAAGCAAAAGGTATACAACAGAATACACCAAGGTTCCCACTAGGTAATATTTACAAGGACTAGTACAGTTAAATATATCAGTTACCAGCCTGGAACAGGGAGATGGACAGTCATGTGACAAAATTTGCAGATGACCCAAAATTATATTCCTTTCATAGATGTCCTTTCCCTTCCAGCCCTTCCTTTGTAGGATAGTTGAAGGTGTGGACAAAATAGGTGAGCCCTTTGCTGTACAAGATACAAGGACCTCTAGTCCCACATTCTTCATAAGTTGTCTTCCCCTAGTTTGGACTTAATTCTCATTTTCAAGGAAGTCAGATATCTACAAAATGAGCACCAGCATTGGCCACTTACCAAGTTGTGACTACATGAACTTATTATAACTATTCTAACTACCAAGTCTCTGAACTTCTGAGAAAAAAATATATAAAATGCAGGGGATTAAATAAAAGAACAAGAACCTTTCTAGTGTCTAGGAGGGAACTGGAGCCATGCTCATAGCAAACCGCCAAAGCTGATCCTACTGGAATCCCAAGAGACTGATGGGTTACTTATGGATGTAAAATAGTACCCTGAATAGGGAGAAGGGCATATAAGCACCATTCCATTAACCTACTCAGTAATTAGGGAGACCCTTTTTCCTAATGTCTTCTCACCATTGGTTGACTGCTCACAGGAAACGGCAGGCAAATGAAAGCAATGGTTAAATGGACCTCAGAATTTATTTTTCCTTTCTTCCCTCCCTATGCATCCTTCCTGCCAGGCTATTTTATCTTGCCAACAGGGCCCCTAAAAATTTAGAAAAAACGTATCTGCTCCTGGCTCCCTGCCCCACCCTCAGCAATTTCCCTGCCTTCCTGCCCCCACACTGCTCTGGCACCACAAGGCTCCCAGCTGCATCCCAGGACCAGAGAGCATGAGATGCACCAGTAGCCAGGTGCATGTATGTGTTTGTAGGGTGAGTCCCACACACACACTTCACCATACATATGTACCCACACACCCCCTCGCACTGCCATACACACAGACTCCCACATCCATATCCCCTCATATACTCTAGTCACTTTCCCTCCCACAAAGCCCCCCACAAAGCCCCACACCCCACATAGCCACACCCAAACCCACCCACATGCTCCCTCACTCCACACTCACACACATATCTACCCCCCACAGACATGCCCCACATGCCCCCACACCCACAAACCTAAGCCCCCCCCCACAATATACAAGAGTAAGACTTTATTTTAAGCTATTATATACAATTACCTCTATGCACACTACATAGACACATGTAAACAGGACAAAATATTTTTTTAAATCAAATTAATATTTTAGATGTTTGCTTTTTAGAATATAATTTGGTATTTTTCTCATTCCAAGATGGCAAACCCCCTTGCTGAAATGAGTACTTCTGGGAGCAAGGGGAGGGACTTCTGGTGGCAAAGGTCAGGGGTTAGGGGGTGGGACTTCCAATCACAAGATAGTGGGGAACCTGTCAAGGGGTGGGGCTACACATGTGGCCCTCGACAGCTTGCCAAAACTGGGTAAGCAGCCCTCCAGTTGAAATAATTGCCCACCCCTGCATTAACAGGTAACAAGCGGTAGTGTAATTTGTTCTTGTTCTTGCTCATAAAATGATACTCCTGTCAAAAATTGAAGAATATGCATGAATTTAAATGCATGAATAATCTTTATTTAATTATTTTACTGTGTTATTTAGAATATAAACATGGCTAGAGTAGTGGACAGAAGGAGTTTATGGACTATAGACCTTGGTTAGGTTACTGTTTAAAAATCTCTGATAGAGCTGTAGGTTTTCAGAAAAGGATACATCTAGAGTGACATAATAATCCTGAAATCTAAAGCACTGCTTCCATGAAGAGAGGTGTCAATGGTAATCCTGGGACCCATAAAATCTATTCCATTATCAGGTATAATCTCTAGCACAGAATTATTTTAGGAGGTCAGCAATATATAGGATAATGTAGAACTGAAGACATGTTTTATTTAAACTTTCGAAAAGCCTTTAACAGAAATCCACAAGAGAGACTCTTAAAGAAACTAAATAGTCACAAGATAAGAAGTACCATCATTAGTAACTGGCTAGGATACAGGGGGTATAGCTACATGTGCATATTAATGCACAGCAATGAACTCAGGTGCATATTATATCAGAGTTTATTGCTCCTGGATGCCGCATTTACATGTGTGCCTGGGACCGTAGTACACGGAGCCAGGGCAGTGCAGCCCTGGCTGGCAGGAGGTCCAGGGGGCCAGCTTCGTACCCCAGGGCTGCTCCACCCTGGCTCAACATTCTGTGAAGGGGCTGGCTTGGGGCACAAGGGGCAGGCAGCCCCCACACTAAAGTATCTGTGTACCCCAACCAGCTAGGTGAGTATTTACACATGCACTTCTGCATCCAAAAAACTCCCAAAACTCTGCAGCAAGTTAAAGCTTGTATTTACAAGTACTAACCTACTACAGAGTTTATTAGTTTCCTGTGTCCTAACAGGGCTGCACATGTAGATGCCGAGACATTTACTGCAGAGCTAGCTAGGCTACTCCAGAGTAAACGCCTTGTGTAGACATGTCCAGGGGGGAAAAAGTAGCTATGAATAATAAGTTTTCAGTAGAAGCAAAAGGTATACAACAGAATACACCAAGGTTCCCACTAGGTAATATTTACAAGGACTAGTACAGTTAAATATATCAGTTACCAGCCTGGAACAGGGAGATGGACAGTCATGTGACAAAATTTGCAGATGACCCAAAATTATATTCCTTTCATAGATGTCCTTTCCCT
>NW_005842051.1:1084978-1088326 GCF_000455745.1 Alligator sinensis
GAAATAGAGACTCTTTTATTTGAAAAGCAGTTGCACCAGCTCAACAGTAATTTTATCCACCTATATGTGATGATTTAATGTGAAGAAAACACACATCTCTATTTTAGTGTTTATTCTATAGAATAAATGGGAAAAAATGAATTTCTTTAACAAATTGACTGTTACTTGAAATACATCGTTTTATTGTTTCATTTTGTTTCTTCTTCATAACTTTGCTAGATAATTTGCATTGTGCTTTGAAAGTTGACTACAGTAAATTACACAACAATACTAACAACTGTATGCTAAAACTAGCTTAAGTACTCACAGCAAATTGCTGATTTTTTCAGATGCTTATATAGCATGTCTTCACAGTCAAATGAGGTATGTGGAAGAAAATCAGCAGACCAATCTCAATCTCTACAACACTGTAAAATATGCCTCATCTTTTTTTCATTTCACAGCAGGTAAGCAAACACCTACTGTAAGACTGAGCTGATGTCTGTTGCATCACAGCACATTAAAATGAATAGGAAAAACTGTTCATCAGGGGAATAAAAACACAAAATAGAACAAGAAAATAGAGTTGAGTTTCTAAACTTAAACTACAGATAGCTCATGTATAGTAGCTCTGTCATTTTCTATGTGTTGTTCTAAAATGTAGAGCAAGATGTTTATTTTTTTTCAAAGAGATATTATGTTCCTAATTAGTAGCTGTGAGTCTGACCACTGCAATTACACCAACATAAAGATGCAGTAACACAGCAGTGACTCAAGCCCCATGCAGTTTAATACGTTATAGAGGTATACTAGAAGAATAATACCAAAGAATTAAACAAAAAACATGATATTTTCAAAAGTACCTAATGATGTGGATTTCTCAGGTTTTGAAAGCCTGATTTCAAAAGCCAAGTCACGTACAAAGTCCACGATGTGCTAAGTGCTGTATAAACACAGAATAAGACAGTTCTGTGCATAAAGAAGTTAAAATGAGGCAAGAGAAAAAAATAGGTATTGACGAGGTGGAGTACAAGGTAACAGTGGCACAGGATTATCATCATGACAGTTGTAACATGTCATTAGTCTACCTGTTGTAACATGTATGCAGCTGTAAAAAGAGAATTTGAATGAGGATTTGAAGAACAATGGAGGCAAGGTGCTTCTCCCAAACATGACCAACAGGATAGAAGAAACATAAAAAAGTTTGTTTAATAAGAGGACAATGGATGCTCACGTCACAGCAAAGTAGAGGCCACTTAATATGGCCATTTATTTGACCATGTATTATATGGGATGAGAGTTAGGGATGGGATAGGCCTTGAAAATGAAGACAAGCATTGTGTTGCTATGGAAGAAGGATCCAATAGAAAAAAATGAGGAATTATATGATCAAGCAGCAGGCTAAGAAAAATACCTTTCCTGTAGCATTCTGGGTACATATGAGCAGGGAAAACTGCATTTGTCAGGGCCAGAGAAAAGGATTTTGCAGTACCCCAGACGTGATGTTTGGGCAGGAGTTTTAGCAGGCTAGATGAATAGGAAAGGCTGTATCTTAGCAATATTATGCAGAAAGAATGCAGTAGACTTAGACATGACTTGGATGTGAAGACCTAGAGTAAAGCCTAAGTTTCAGATCATAATCACGTTATGGCCATGGATTATAGGCAGGATGTGCCTATAATCTGTCCACAGTGATTAAGAAATGAGGTAGTAGGGAGGGGTCTTTTCGGGTTTTGTTTTAGTCATATTGAGCTGGGTTTGAGAGATACACGATCATAAGCTGCTGTTAAAGACACCTGAAGAGATTTTAACCTGGACAGCAAAGGTCTGGAGCAGAAAGGAAGATATGTGAGGCATCTACCTAAAGGAAATATTGCTGTAAAACTCCTGAGGAGCAGCTGTCCTTTTGGGCGTGGAACGTTTCAAACTGAATAATAGTATTTTAAATGTTAAAATAATCCATAATCATAAATGCGTGTCCACCTTGAGATCCTGCAGAGTCCTGTTTTTCATGGTGCTGACAGCCCAGTACTGGATCGTAAGACTGGGACTCCTAATCATTGTGATGACAAGGAGCATAAGTATAATCTTTGAGGGAATATCTACAAGTAACACTACAGTGACATAGTAATGCCATGGCAACAGCATCGGCGGGCACAAACTGTGATGCTGCAGCTACATTGCCATAGCAATGAGCTCACTCGTTATAGCGCATTGCTATGGTGACATAGCAGCTAAAAATAACCGTGTGCCACTGACACAGCACAGTACAGGCTGTAACTGTGCCCTCATTTAGTACTTCCAAAAGTATAATGATAATAAAGAAAATGATCCTATTTCCCAAATGGATATAGGGTAGATATAGTGATGATATACTTTGTGTGGGAGATTTGTGACAGACAAGAGGACAGGGACTTTTATGACCAAAGAGTACATGCACAACATCTCTGTGGCTGTCACTACAGCCCATTAGCAATAGGTCTTCCTTCAGCCCTTCTTTAAATTTTTTATAAAGGTGGTATTGCAACTAAATACGAGATTTAAAAGCATCCAAGAAAGCTAGGCCCCTTGAAGAATCCAAGCCTAAGCTATTTTCTGTACTCTAACAGCAACATACTCAAACTTCTCTCAGCCAAAAGAATATATCTATGCAGGCCAGCTGCAAAAAAGGACCAGCTGAAGCAGTGTAGGTAGAATGCATGGAGCTACACCCACTCAGCACATCTTCTCAGGGTGAGATCACACATTAGAGTTTGCAAGAGCTAATTCTAAGTAATGTTGCTCTGCATTAATGTTAACTAGTGTCACTGATCAGTCACACTTTTGGGGTTAATGCCCTCTCTGATGTGAACTGCTTGGACCTGTTGTTAGAGGGCTCGTGAACAGGGATGTGGCTATTTGTTCCATGCCTGCCTTGCTTGCCAGCTCTCCAGCCATGGTGTAGGTGAGGAGATGGAAAGCCATTGTGCTACTTGGATCACCTTCTCCACCCCACAAATGACCCTGCTGCACCCCTTCAGCCCCTGGATCCCTCCTGTACCCTGGATTCCTCCTCTACCCCATGATCCCCCCCACCCACCACACACACAACCACACAAATTCCCAGTCAGCCCAAGGACAGCAACACTAGCAGCAGAGCTGTGGGTGGAAGTTCCCCTCACTGCCTATTCCTGGGCTTTCTGCAGTTTGTGCCACCCTCCACCTGGAACCAGCTCCTGGCCCCTTGCCTCACCTTCAGTTCCAGGGCCTGGTGGAGGCTGTATCTAGGCATGCTGGAGCAATGTAATCTGCAGGTATTCCAGGAGCAGACAGGGAAGAGGAACGACCCCCCCCCCCCCCCCGCCCGACCCAACCTTCGGCGTGGCTGGG
>NW_005842051.1:1088357-1115369 GCF_000455745.1 Alligator sinensis
CCAGGCCTCCAGCACTCTTGGGCTGATTGGGGTGGCAGGGCAGAGATCCAGGAGTGGAGGGACCAATGGGGGATGGGAGGCAGAGAGGGCAATTGGGGTGGCAGGGGAGTGATCTAGGGTTGGAGGGAGTGATTTGGGGATCAGGGGGACAATTTGGGGGGCAGAAGGGGCAGCAACCCAACAGTTCCCTACCCACACATTACCCCCTTCC
Organism: Alligator sinensis; assembly: GCF_000455745.1. Classification (NCBI taxonomy): domain Eukaryota; kingdom Metazoa; phylum Chordata; order Crocodylia; family Alligatoridae; genus Alligator; species Alligator sinensis. The sequence goes on from NW_005842051.1 coordinate 1,088,569, forward strand.
CCCTGCCTCTTCTTCCCTCCAATCCTGCCAACATGTACCCCTCCCCCTGGCTGACCTACCAACCTTCACCCATTTTCTGTACCTCCCCACCCACCTACCTATTGCCTGACTGTTCCCAGCTGTCAGTCCAGGGCCATTGAATTCTGGATGATAGCTAGTCCATCTGGGGGCGTTGCTTCCTGAAACACTGGAGGACTGCCAATTGGTGGTTTTATCTCAGGTGAACACCCAGAAGTTAATGTAACTCAAGCTAGGTAGCCCACCTCAAAGAAAATCCTGGGCCAAAGTAACACAACTTTAAAATACCTAAAGAACACTTAGTACTAGTTAATGAGCATTAATGTATGATCATTCAAGTTCTAAATGCTTTTAACATGATCTAATTGTAATGTGTAATCTCACCCTTAGTAGGCCCTTCTGCAGGTTTAAGTGAGGGTGGGACAGCTTGATAAAACTGGAGCATAGTGAGCGAGCTCCTGTCAGCAATTTGCGACTGCCAATACGAACTCTTTGGGCCATAGTTAGCCAATCATAGTGTAGTGAACTAGCAAGATGTTGATTATTATGTATGACTGTTTCTCTACTTGGCTTTGTATAGCTGGCTATTTGACAATATAAAATTAAATCGAGTAGGCTGCAAAGAGTTTGCTAAAACAACCAGACAGAAAAGATAAATCAATGGCCTAGATAAAAAAAAAAGTATCTGCTCAAACACACTATCCAGATTGTTAGCCATAAAGAAGGACTTCTCAACTACAGTGCTAATGAGAAGCCTATTTTGCTAATGTTGAGAAATAGAAGGTCAAAAGACACTGATCTGTTAAAAGATCAGTTCTGTAAAAGAAAGGAGGGTGAGTTGAGTGAGACTGCCCCAAGTGTCATAATAATAAAAGCTGGTAGGCTGGGAAGATTCAGAGGGAAAGGGAACATACTGGAAGCATTTAAAGGTGTACTAATTTAGAAATGGAAAATAAGATGGAGCCACCTGAGCTATGGATAATGAATTAAACTGAGATAAGTGAATGTGTATGTCAGACTGCACATATATACACCTTAATTCCAAATGCACTGGACCCTTAAACAAAAGGTCAAGTAGACATGTTTGGTACCAAGGCAGGCAACTGAGAACCAGTGGATAAGTTGCAGAATTTTTCTCTGTGGTCTAGCAGTGACTGGGCTGCACTCACTGTTATCATTAGAAAGGACAGTAGTGCATCCCACCCTGTAATCATGAAGTGCTATAGGGCAGCCTTTAGCTGGCTTAAAGGCATCTTTCCACTGCACTCTCTGATCATCTGCCAAAAGCTACATCAGAGGATCTGGCCCTCTGTGAAAAGCTCTCTTGAGTAAAACTGTGATACTTTTCATAATAGATCTATGCTTTAAGTCAAAAGGAAAATGGAAAATATTCCTTTTAGAAAACATCTCTACAATGTATACTTATTTCTCCTATCTCTTTTTAAGAAAAATGCAGAATTTAGCTGATTTTGCCCCTTATTACTGATCTAAGTTCATAATTAGGACTACAGGTTTGTTTGTTTTTTTCCTCCAGGTGGTCACAGAGATCATGGAGACTGTGACTCTAAAGCAGTGGCTCTTAACCTTTCCAAATTCAAGGCACCCTTTGTTCAGCTTGAGGCACCCCTTGTTAGTCTCAAGACACCCCTCAGAAAATGCCAGCTCTTACTATTCACATATTTTGACTACAGGAAAAACTAATAAAACAGTTCTTCCTTTGCAAACTCAAAAAGACCACAATAGGCCAGACTGTTTTTAACATGAATTTTAAATCTCTGGGTTTTAGCTTGTGAATCATGTTTGCATACCTAATAGTGTTAACATTGCATGGCATCCCACAGCAACCTTGAAAGTATCTCAAGGCACTCCAGGATACCACAGCACCCTAGCTGAGAATCACTGCGCTACAGGAAATGACTCTCATGATACACTACCACTCAGCGAAAGGAGAGAATGACATCATTTAGTCAGGGTGCTAGCCTATAAGCAGCAATGGGGCCATTGACTCTCCAAGCTTCAGCTCCCATGAGGCAATACTACAGAGTAGAAGAGCACACAGCAAGCACACATGATAACTTTTCCATTAGTATAATCTTTCCCCACCATGAAATTCACTAAAACCGACTGTGATAAAATCATAGCCTTCGTAATAATTCCTTGTTTGTGACATCAGAAATAGTTGATATCAAGAAAATTAAGAAGCTTACTAAGCAAAAGGATAAGGTAACATACTAAACCAAAGTGATCCTTTTATTTTATTTTATTTGAAAATGGCTCTTGCAATAAATAAAATGAGAAAAGAAAACACATGAAATAAAACAAGAGGAAAATAAATAAAACAAGAGGCAGAGGAAAACACATGAAAAATAAGCCTTTTTTTACTAATATATCTTAAAGATTTCAGGCAATATAAATAGGTCTTTAAACTTCACCTTTTTAACTTCTTGTGCTATATGCATACACCAATCTATCTTCACTTTGCCTGTCTCACTAAAAGTCATGGTTTTGTCTGTAGAGAAAAATGATTCAAAACAGTAGTGTAAGATTACTATACATTTTTTCTTAAGCTCCTCAATTCCTTTTAACTTTCATATAGGCTGCTTCTAGCCAGAAGTAAAAGTGGTCTAGTAAGTAAGGCACTTAGAGGTACATATATACACAAATGTTATATCCAACTTCCCAAAGTTAAAAATTACATTTACTTTAGAAACATATGTTGACTTTGGAAACAGCCTCACTGGCTCTTTTTTAACTATGTGATCATCTTACAATGTTTCATCTTGGCAGAAGGCTTTTGGGGTAAATAATAATATGAAACTGGAAACAAAACAAAGCAAGATGACACTAATAAAACAGCATCAGAAGTAAAGCAACGCTTTCATGGGGCAAAGTATGAAGTATTGTAAAGAAGAACAGAGAATGCAGATAAAGCCATGCCAGGGATAGGTTATTCATAAATGATCCTTTGAATTGTGAACTTGGAGATGCAGTATATTTTCTTTATCTTTGTGCCATTTTGATTGGCCGGGTATTGCATATTCTTTGAAATAGTCACGGGTAATCTACAATAGCCTTAGTGTAGTTTTGACTACAGGCTGCCAAAGAATGGGGAAGAAATGGGATAGAAAAAATGGGAGAAAAAGGAGAGGGTTTTTCTTCTGTATTAAAATAATACATTTTCATAAACATTCCACAGGCCTCTAAGGGAGCAGGGTATGTTTGGATATCATTTAGTTGACCAAATCAAAGAGTTTTTTTAATAAAAACTGACCACAGGCCCACATTGGAAAGGACATGGTGTGCCACATTTCAATACTGTTCTGCTGTTTCTCTGATTTTCTGACTGGCATTAGTCAGTATGGGCCCAGCGGCATAATAAATAGAGTTGTTACTCAGGGAAACCCCTGAAGATAGAGGAAGGGGGAGACACATGGTTCTGAAGGCAGGGGACAGGGCCCAAGAACTGGGGTGGAGGGTGTGCAGTTCTGAGAGCAGGGGCGGCAGGGAGCAGAAGTCTTATTATTTGGGGTAAAACAATGATAAAGAACATGATCCCTTTCCTCAAATGGGAAGTCTTACCCATGCCAGAAACTCCTAAACAGTCCCTGGCTCAGCTGCTGCTGCTGCTGCTGCTGCATGCTCCTCCCACTTTTGTTACTTCTCTCCCCCCCCTCCCCAACTCCCCACCCAGCTTTTGTCAGGGTTCGAATTGCACTTTGACTCTTGGAGGGGTCTACCAAAAAAATTGGCCGGGGTCAGACTTGTGCTGGGTATGTTTGGATATCATTTAGTTGACCAAATCAAAGAGTTTTTTTTAATAAAAACTGACCACAGGCCCTGCCAGTACCGAAGGGCTGAAGCCAGCAGCAGATGCTGTTGCAAGTGGCCACTGCCACCACCACCTGGGCTGCTTAGAAAGGTGCAGGATGGGCTGGGGGCTGTGTGTGATGGTTCATGTGCTCCAGGCTGTTGTGGGGGGTGAAAAGGGGTGCCAACCATCCCATGGCACGGTTCTCATCTCTTATGGGAGGGCTCTCATATCTTAGAAGCCCCCACCCCCCCAACTTTCTTGATGATGACAACACAGGCTCTTACTCTTAAAGTGGCAGCAGTAGCTGGGACCTGTTTTGGAGTTTCTGCCTCCTGGGGCATGAACTCTGCAGGGGAAGAAGGGTTCTGGCACCCCTCCTAACTTGGTGCCCAGGGTGGGTTCCCATCTCGCCATCCCTTTGTTATGTTACTATATAGGCCTCTATTATTTTTGTTACTGTGACAGCAGCATCCTTTGTGGGCACTCCAATGTTACTCTTCTTCTATGAAATTGATGAACTTGAGCAGATTGGCTCACAGACCTTCTAGTATGTGTTGGCAATGAGGCACCCTGAGTATGGTACTGCGAACTCGAAAAAATCCACAGAATGACAATTTTTTTTATATACTTCATCTATCAGGGCAGACTTCTTCAATGTGGGGAAAATATGCATGCACTTTACAGCTGTGCTGGCAAAAATCTTTGCTGCACATGAAGAATACAGTCCTAATATGAACAATAAGGAACTTTCAGACAGTAGCTTTAGAAAGAAATAAACAAACCAGAAAAATCTCAGGGTATGCCAGACCTCTTCTTATGAAGGTTAACAAAACTAACGAACAACTTTTTCTTTACTATTGCTCATTGTTTTGAATTTGTATATCAATTTTGGAGTTCACTACCCTAGATCACATTTATACTATGTTTACAGCAGTACTCTACAGTAAGGCTCGCTATCACATTCCTTAACTTCAACAAATGAGTCCATTTTAATTACCCTTAAAAATATACATTCTGATTAAGACTGTAAGGCTAATGGAATCCTTTTGGAAAATAATGGAGAAAAGCCAGTTAGAGATGAAGGAATTTGGAAGCTATTTGGTTTAGAAGCTATTTGATCAAATATTCAAAAACACATATCCCTTTCTATTTCAAAAACTGTATGAGAATGATTTATCTTATGAGAATGTCTCTGTTTCTTGGTTTTAGATTTCCTTAAGAAAACATTATTCAGGTAAATTAGTGGACTCCTCGCTCAAATCATTAATTGATTAATAGGGCAAGCTGTGAATAATAAAACATAATACATAGCAGAACATAATAGCGAATGCATTATGTGTCAACAGTTTGCTTTGCCTGTGCATCCTCAGGACTAGAGAACATCCCCGTTATTTACACTGGAGAAGTAAAAGCTGACTTTTACCTCCTCTACATGTGCAGGTAAAGATACAATGCATGAGTCACACAATTGTGCTTCCTGCCATGCCACACACGCATGGCAGTAGGCACGATTGTGAGATAGTGAATTAGATCACATCATACTATATTGCTGGTTCAGAGGGAGCTCAGTTGAGGGGCTCTGATTTGCAGGGCACCCCATGCATACCTGGGGGTTGGAGAACCCCTGCTGCAGTGATCTCTCTGCCTCCAGGGGTGTGTAAAACCCCCAAGTCCAGAGGATCACTTTAGGGCAATCTGCCAGCCCCATGGGTGTGAAAAACCCCTGGGGCTAGAGAATCACTGCAGGGCAATCCCCTTGCCCCAGAGGTATGGAAAACCCCTGGGGTCAGAAGATCAGCATGCATGAAATTCCCAGACCCTGGGGATTGCAGCTGCCACAATCCCTAGGGCTCAGGGCATGGTGCACCTCTGTGGCTGGGAGTCCTGTCAGCTGATGGGGCTCCCAGCCACAGGGAAGACCCTGCTACACGTGCAAATTAAGCTTGATAGTAACCAGCTATAAAGTTAGTACACATTTTTGAGGTCTAACTTTATAGCTGGTTGGAGCTTTTTATTGTGTGATAGCTATTTTGAATGTGTAGCTGGTCTCCAGGTAATTGTGCAATTGAGCAGTTAATTGTGCAATACATGTAATGTGCAGAGGGGGCCTTACTGAATAAATCTTCATGGTACATGGCAACACTATGCAGAGACACCTAAGCTTGCTCAGCATTTGATAACCCCAGGACAAGAAGCAGTATATCTTGACCTGCATTAGCTTACAGGGTTATACTGCTTTGGGTTCCAAAGATATAGCTTACAGAGCTAGCTTGGCTACCTCTGTATGTTGTTGCCTTGAAGTATATAGATTCCTGTATGAGCTGCATTGTGAGATTTAGTTAGATGATCACCTGTAAAAACTGTACAACATCTGTATAGTATTTCTTGCACATAGGCAAAATGAATATGTATCACTTTCTCGTATCCAAAACACTTCAACGTATGTAAGTAATCAGCTACCAATAAACAATTAATTTGACTAAGGAAAACAAAACCTATGTTGGCAGCAGTTTCCCCCTTTTGGAGTAATGTGCTTACTTTGGCTAAATCATCATTAGCACTAACAAATTTCTTTGCTTATATTTGCTCTGGAATCTAAACCAAGTGGCTAATTTATCTACCTACTAAATGGAAGGAATACATATTTAAAGAAAATAGGATGAATATATTCCAGTTTCACCTGGTACATTTGGAATGTGGAAAATTAACATCTCCTGCTGTAAGACATCCCACTGAGTTTAATATACAAGGGTGTAAGAATCCAGCTTTTAGTGCAAAGCTCATTGAGCATGAGATATACATCGAATAGCACTTCCTCTCCCAAGTCAATCAGACTACTTATCTACATGCTGCTTGTGTGAATAAAATTCTGGCCCTGAATTCTGTCTCTGGAAATTAGGGCCAAGATTTTCAAAGGTGCCCAGAGCCCTCAGTGCCTGTCAGATTTTCAGATGATCTCAGCTCCCATTCAGGTATCTGAGTTGAGAGATTTTTTTTTTTCAAAAATATTTGGCATCCACCAACTCCCACTGAGGACAATGCGGGATGAGAATATTTGTGGCCATTTCATTGAAGTGTCTTAAGCTCTTTTGAATACTCACCTATAGGGATCTTCACTGTGGTCCTGTTTATTAACTTCTGTGTCAATACACTAACAGGCTCTAATTTGAGTTTTATATCTAGTGGCCATACAAAAGATGCACAGCTATGCTTAGCTATTATAATACACAGGCTCTAAAAGAAGGAAATTGCATGGTGTGCACTCCCCGAGAGACAAAGAGGGCACAGGGATGAAAGAAAAAAAAAGATTAACAACAAATGTCATTTATCTGAGAACAAAACATTGAGACAGAGTCAAAAGGCTATGGCTTCACTGGTTGTATGAGATAAATACTTTTGTTACAGTAGCTTCAAGATTTCTTCTTCTCTTATACCAATAGCAAGACACAGTCATAATCTCAGAACTGAGATTGTCAGGGTTGTAAGTGATTAAATAGTCAGGAAAAAAGGTCTATCCTCCATTGTGTCGGATCCTATCTCAGATAAACAAGTTTCTATGATGGAGGAAAAGTGCAGTGGGGTTAAGTCCTCCTACCGTTTTCAGTGTCATTATGTTATATTGCACCTAAAGCAGCACCAGCAGGAGTCTTAATGAAAGACAAAAGCTGAGTGGCAGCGAGGCTATTAAGGAAGAAAGAAACAAGGGTAGGCTCATATTATTTGCTGTTTAACGGAGTGAGGAAATGTATTTGGGGCCTTATTTTTAACAACTTCCAGTACTGCATGCATTATTTATGCAACTCTCACATGTAACTTACATGGAGGTTATCTGTATTCATCAGCAGAGAATATTTACAGCTGCACAAGAGATCATTTGCCCTATTCACATTGGTGCACTTCCAGTTGTGAGGTACATTATTTTTTTTGCTGTTGAGTACAATGACACATAATGGGTTTGGATATCAAGTGGTGTCAGCCTGCAGTAACTAGAAATTTCTCTTTTTTGTTGCAGAAGTCAGAACTAATAATAATGCAAAACAACAGTCTGCCATAAACTCCCAGTATCACTTATTATATACTGGAGGAATGTGCAGCACCAGTTTAACTGCAGCTCACTGCAGAAATTATGGACTTTTGATTCTGTACAAGCATGTGCATGTTACTTGAATTTTATTTCTTTTCAATAAAAACTATTTTTAATGGAAACTTGTTGAAAATAAATTTCCTCAGTTGCAAACTGGATTGTGACACATAATTATAGAGAGCTCAGCAGTATAACTTTCTCACAGATCAATACTATTAGATTCCCAACACAATTCTGTCTTTGTCTTTGCTGATATAAATGAAGTTCTCATGTCAAATTAACTCAGCTGGGGCAGAATTCCTTATGTCAAAATTTAGACAAAGTGGTTTACCTTATCCAGCGCTCAGAAATTCAAAGAATAAAAGAAAAGGGAAAAAAGAAAGCAATTTAGATTACTATTTTGTCACAGTATGAAATAAGCACGAAACCTTGTTGAGATTTTAAAAATCATAAATATGCAGTAATTTTCTTTAGACTTCACAAACCCATTTTTACATGTTTTCAAGTATTTTGTTTATTGCACTATTGATGCAGCAAAAACTCTTGAAGTTTATGATACACACACACACACACACACATACATATATATATATATATATATGACATCTTCTGATTCTGAATCCCCCTCCACTTAACAGGCATATCTGGCTATTTTCAGTCTAGCTATAGCAATATTCTCCAGATGTGCACATCTGAACTACAAGGTCAGTCTTCAGCCTACAAATAACCCCATATTTTGATGTATGTACCTGTTGTCTAGGATCAAGTTGTATTTTCTTATTACAAACTCCAAGTGGTCTTTAGTTATCCTCCACTCTCTCTATAGTAAATAACACCCTAAGTAAGACTAACCACCTGGGGTAGAAGTCTGTCCTTAATAACTAAACTGGCATAAGATTTCTCTGGTGGAGCACAGGTTCAATGATTGCCTTTAAAAAGTTAACATTTAGTAACTTTTATGGCACAGGTTTTACAACACAATTGCCTTCTGTTCCTAACAGGAGAAAACTTCAGAAAACACTTGACATGTTTATTTTTTAATAGCTTTCATCGTGTGTGTGTGTGTGTGTGTGTGTGTGTGGTTAACAAGTACCATATGACCCTTTAAACCTAATACTATCTCATGGCAATAGACCAAACACATTCCAGCTTTACATAATGTTGTTATAATGTTTGGGGCCATTTCTACATGTTATTAGTATTTTTTTCCCCAAAATGGTTATTTCTCAAAGAAGAATATAATTTGAGCATAATTAGACTGGAGCAGCATGAATAACTATGGCATGCATGTTATATACATCAATATGGAAATAAATTATATTCTAGTGGCTTCATATCTGATAAAGAATCTGAATATATATAGTATGTGTGTGTGTATTTATATATACATATATATTATTTGATTATACGTATATATATATATATACACACACACACACATACACACCTATATATATATATATATATATAGTTTCCCTCTTGAAAGGAATTTCTCAAATACATAATTTCAAAGTGTCATAAGATTCCAGGATAGGAACATTTAGAGATAAAGTATTTTTTGATCAGTCTTTGCTTTTTTTGAGATCCATTTGAACTAAAATGGTAATGGTGATCAAAATTACAAGGGGAAAAGTAAGGGGATCTGGTGAAATAAAAAAATAAATATTGTAACCTGAAAAAAACTTTTTTCTAACATTATTTCCCTAGCAGAACTGAGAAGGTTTTTGACAATGGCCTTGATTCTGCAAATCCACAAGCAATACAAAAAAATGTTGCATTCCAGTGAAAGCAAAAGTAGATGATGGAATTTGGAGCAAGTGAATTAGGCACTAGATATAGTCTTACTAGTTGTATGAAACTACTTGCAAACTTGTCCTCTTTTACCCTCAAGAAGGTAAGCTAAGAAAGGGCTAAGATGTGGAACAAGGCTAATGAGGATTTGCTAGACTTTCTTTTTTGATAACTGTCTTCAGAGTAGGTAAAAGTAACTAGAGACCTTTCAGTAGCTCTTTATCATGAATTTGGTTCTTCTGAGCTTCTTGTTCTGTTCATCACTATTTATTGGGCATGTCTACATGTGCCCCTATGGCACCATTGTTACTGAGCCGTCATTTAGTACTTCCTTTGGAAGTACTAAATGACAATGCAGTAGTAGCCTGTACTGCGCTGTGTCTGTGGCGCACGGGTTATTTTTAGCCACTACATCACCGTAGCAACTCGCTATAGCGAGGGAGCATGTTGCTATGGGAGCCTAGCTGTGGTGTCACAGTTTGAGCCTGTCAGTGCTAAGTCACCATAGTGCGTTGCTACAGTAATACAGTGTCTCATACAGGCATGCCCAATGTGTGCAAATATTTTCAGTAGCCCAAATTTTTGCAACGTTTCCTCTTGCTGTGGTCCTAGAACCAGAATTATGATTGCAACTAGTCCACAAACCTGAGAGGATGGGCTTTGAATTTACCCACTAAAGTGTAAAGTAAAGAGATGATGCCTATACTCTTTACTGCAAAAGTCACACTGGTGAAATGAAGAAAGCCCTGAGAACTTGACTAGCAATTCCTTTCCAGTATCTCTTTCTCTTTCCCATCCCCTCTGTTCCCACTCTTAGGACAACTATAAATATTTCTTGTCATACCACCAACTAGAACTTGTCAAACCAGTGCTAAAGGACATTTTCTAGACTGGGTTTTCACCTATATCCTTCTCTGTGATTTGTCATTTGATTATCTTCCATGTTATTTGGTGCCTGTGAAAGAGATGCTTGACAGCATGGCAAATTAAAGTCCCACAGTTATCTATATAACAGGTGCAGATCAGACAGTGGTACTGTAAGCTTCCCCATGCTTGGCTTAGTACGTCTTTTTTTGGAAGGACTATTATACCTTTAAGAGTCAGAGATTTGTTTAGTTTCTATCATCAACTCAATCCTTTGCCTGTTGAGCCTGCTATTTCTATTGTTTCATGTTTTCTATTGTCTCATTAAAGTCCAAGTGCTAGTCATGTAAGTTGGTAGATTTTGGCCTCTAAAAGCTATGTTTATTCACAAGGAATATCTAATTAGTCTCTCATAGAGATCGGTATAAAGAAGGATGAAAGCAGCAGTTTTCAAATAAACTGAAACATAAGTCAAGCTGATTTTAAAATGTTTTAATTAAACTGAAAATAATTGTTTTCCACAGAGTTCTCCAGCAATATGTTATTTCAGTGACTCATTATTTTAGAATCTAGAGAACACAGCAGAATTCGCTCAAGGGAAAAAGGTCTCATTCCAGGCTATATTATTTTAGTTGGATTAGTGGCTGCTGTTATAATGAATCAGAGCTGGATTCAAGCATGAGTCCATGGAGCTGAGACAATAAACTGAAACTTCTTAGAAAAATCAAGTCAAATCCAAGAGAAATGCCATTTACTAGTACCTTTGCATCTAAACAAGCTGTAGAACAGTAGTTGGCAATGGTAGTGTCCCAGTGCAATTAAGTATATAGAAAGCAAAATGATGCATAAGAACAGAAGGAAATCAGATAGTTGCTAAAGGGAAAGGGGAATGTTACAGTGGTTAAATCATATCAATGGAAAATAGTAATTCTGGGGTCCATATCCTGTTCTCATACAGAATTCCTGGGAGAAAAAGAATGAAGATGGTCTTGTGGGTCCATGCGGCTAAGCAGGCACAAAAGCCCTGCTGTATTCTTGAATGCACTCAGCCGTGATTTTCAATCTTTTTTAATAAGTGTACCCCAGCAGCTGGACATGGAGCAGGAGATGAGGGGGTGGCGCGTGGCTGCTGCTGCATGCAAGCTCCTCCCCCACTGTGTCCGGGGCTGGACAGCCCACAAAGGGGTGCCACTGCCCTTGGCCTCCCTGGGCCTGCTCCTAGGAGGTGGAGGTGTGGGGATGGGGGGTGGCAGTGCTCCATCCCCACCCACCCATGCATACCCGCTAGAGTCTTCCCAAGTATAGCGAGGGGTATGTGTACCCCCGGTTGACAACCCCTGTCCTAAAGTATTCTTCTATAGCATGTTCCCTCCACTTTGTTCTACACAAGATGAACATCAGAATCTAACTTAGATCTTAAAAGTATGAGGAAACAAAATCTTGAAATAAGTTGTATGGAATTTTGGAGAAGACTTATTCAGATTTATACAAAGATTTGGATTTGACTAGGCTTGAGGAATAAGTGATACTACTACAGGCTGTTTCATATTTTACCTTAATGAATTCATTCATCTTTAGCTAGTTAAAAGTTTGGCACATTAACATTACCCCACACCATGTTCAAAGTGCTAAGTCTGTCATTGCATTAACATAATAAAATCAATCAGAAAAGGAGTGGAACATATGAGAACTTTAATTTTTCTATAGGGAATTTTGTACATATGATTTGGAATATGTGAATACATTTTTAAAAGCATTTTAAAGATAACTTACTTTAGTATATTGGCCTAGAAAGAGTTATGATATATATGTTATAGGGAAGTAAAAAAAATGGCTTACATTGATTTGATATCTACCAGAAATAGGGTTGGGAAAAATCATGAGAGGTCTGGTTTATTTGTAACTCTCAAAATAAGTTGCAGATACTCAGCACCTATCAAGATTCGGCTTACTATGAGGTAGAGAAAAGATAATGCCTAGACACCATAACATGGTTTGACACAAGCTGAATGGGTTCAGCAACACTTGCAGCATCTTAACCACATTGTATCGTAATTATATTCTGCCTTTAATAAGTTCTAACTTTTCACAGAGCACAATATATTTAATAGAGCTGATTGGAACAGTCTCAGTGAAGTGTATTTCCACCAGATTATGCTGTTTTGTCAGAATGTTTTACAGAGCCATATTAGTCTTGACAGTTTCCATCTTGATGGTTTCTGAGGTTCAGGGCTATCTGGCAAGAGAGATAACAGACAGGAAGACATTTTGACACTGTTAAGTGTCTGTGGAAATCTTTCAAAATATTTTGGTTCTGTTCCAATGTGAAATGTCAAGATCTCAAATGATGTTGCAGAACAGCCTTCATCCTTTTGATGCATCCTATATTTAATATATGTGAAATTAATAAATTAAATGAAAGTGTGACTGGGTCTAGGAAGAAAAGTATTTGTTAGTCAATTGATGCTCATTAAAGTGATAACAATTTGTCTTAAGGATGCCGATTGCACTAATTAGAAAAGTTGGAATAGTTTTCATTTGGAATGGCACATGTGGTTCTGAATTTGGATATGATCTCTGCTCCAGTAAGTGAAAGTGTTTTTGTTGGCCTATCTGTGATATTATACCTAAACCTGGTTTTCTAATTAACTGCCTCCCATATAAAATTTTGGTTTGAGGTCTTCTAGACTACATGTGCAACAAAAATCATTGAACATTAATGTAAGACCAATTCTATTAAGTTACATTAGTTGAATGCAAAGCAATTTAGTGTGTTTACACTGGTTAATCTGAAAACAGATTCACCCTTTATATCAAAACTCAAATACACTTTAATTAAATTTGCTTGGTCCTATTCATTTTTAAATTATTTGTTTGTGATGATCTGTTTCTATAACACGTTTATCCTGAAGGATTCCAAAGCACTTTATAAGCTTTCCAGGATGAGACATACAAACACATTTCACCCGCAGCTGAATTGCAGCCACATATTGGGGCTAGCATGATAGCTAATCAGGCAGTCAATTCAACACACAGCCTACAATTTTGGACAGGCACTGAAGAATATTGTATCTAGTTGAAAATGCAGGTATAATTTAGGAAGTTAGGACGCATTTATTTCTAGGCTATATTCAAGCTGTGATAAGCCTCAAGAAGCAATGACATTTCTTTTTCAATGATACTCTATGCATAGTTTGGACTATTAGCTATAAAAACAATAACAAAATCATTGGAAAATAGGGGCCTCAGGAGGTCATCTAATCCAACCCCCTGCTCAAAGCAGGACCATCACTAAACCATCCCAGCTAACTGTTTGTTGAACTGCATTTAAAAGCTTGTAGTGCTGGAGATTTGCCTAGGTAGTTTGTTCCAGTACTTTAACCACCCTCATAGTTAAAAAAGTCCCTCCCTCTATTCAACCTAAATTGCAATTTAAGGACATTGCTCCTTGTCCTATTCCCTGAAGACACTAAGAATTGCCAATTACCATCCTCGTTATAACAGCCTTTTGTATTTGAAGAGTTTACCAAATCCCCCCTTAGCCTTGTCTTCTCATGGCTAAACAGTCCCAATTTTCTAACATTTTCATGTATGTTATGTTTCCTAGACTTCTAATTTTTTTTTTTGCTCTCCTCTGGAGTTTGTGCACTATGCCCATGTCTTTTTTGAAGTTCAGTTCAGTGCCAAAAAGTAACCATAGTACTCCAAGTGAGGCCTCACTGCTGAATACTGTGGAAAAATCACTTCCTGTTATTTTCATTCTACACTGTTGTAAATATATCCCAGTGTGCTATTGATTTTTTTGTTTGTTTTTTCTTTTTTTTTTACCACTATAGCAAGCTGTTGACTCATATACAGCTTAGACTTTGCTCTAAACCCTTCTCTGCAGTACTTTAACTTAGCCCATTGTTTCCCAATTTGTATATGCGTACTTGATAGTTCTATTTTAAGTGTATTTTGCACTTATCCTTATTGAATTTCATGTGATTCATTTTAGGCTGCTTCTCCACTTTATCAAGGTCATTTTGAATCTTAATCCTATCCTCCAAAGTGGGTTCATCTACACATGTCCATATAGCATCTTTGTTACTACACCGTCATTTAGTACTTCCTTTTGAAAGTACTAAATGACAGTGCAGTAACAGCCCATACTGTGCCATGTGGGTGGTGCATGGTTATTTTTAGCCCCTACGTTGCCATAGCAACATGCTATAAGAAGGGGGCATATAGATATGGCAACATAGCTGCAGCATCATGGCTTGTGCCTGCTGACACTATGTCGTCGTAGCATGTTGCTACAATGACGTAACATCATGTGTAGATGTGCTCAGTATCTCCTACCCAGCCCATCCTGCTGTCATCCACAAATGTGCTAAGTAGCCATCCTCCAAGGCATTAATGAAGATATTAAACAGTACTGGATCCAGGTGACCTTTAGTGAACCCCACTTGCTACCACTTGCTATGAGTCTTTTGACACAATGATCCAACCAATTATACATCCATCTCATAAAAGTTTATTTTAGAATTAATTTCTTTAGCTTCCTTATGATAACATCAAGGGACATGGTAACTTAAATCCTTGCTAAGTCAAGATACATCACATCTATGACTTTCTCCAGCAACAAAGCTCATCACAGAAGGAATATAAGTTGGTGAAGCATGATTTACTCTTGACAAATCTGTGCTGGCTGTTCCTTATCACATTGCTATTCTTAGAAAGATAAATGTGCACCTTAAAAACTACCTGAATCAGAGGTTCATAAGTTTCTACGAGCAATAGATCACTTCATCAGAAATTATGCAGTTCTGATTTGTGTAGCCTATAAGGTGTATCTCTATCCTGCCTTCCTCCTTCAGACTCATGTCACTTACTACCTCTTTTTGTTTAGAAGTTAGAGTCAGTGTTTTGCATAGTTGCAAGACTGGATCTGCTAGTTCCAAACTGATATTTAGGGATAATCAGCAAATGCAAATGGAACAACCGGACAACTGGGGACATAAGATGGTATAATGTTAGATTCTGAATGGCTGAGACAAATCTAGCACTACCAAGAATTTGAGCAGTGGCATTTCTTATTGCTTACAAGATATAAGAGATACATTCTGGGTGACTTACATAAAGGAAATACTCTATTCAAGTCTTTGTAGAACCAGATGTTGTATAAGGCAACCAGAGTAGACAGCCATCCAGTCAAACCATTTAATTCTTTGAGAATAAAAGGAGGAAAGAAAGAGATTTTGCTCAGAACACTGTAAGAAACAATCCACGTCAGGAGAACTTATTGTAGCAGCCTTTCACACTGGCAGCAAAGTTCACTGCTTCCCCTTCAGCTGACTTCAACTTACCTAGCATATTAGTTCCAATATCTGCATTATTGTGTGAGCGAGTCCTACATATTTCTCATGAATGGATACATTTGTAATGAAAAGGCCTAGTATACCACACTGGCACTCCACAAAGAATTACAGTGTTGTCATTCTTTGTGGAGTGACAAAGAATGACACTGGTGGACTGGAACCTCTTTCCTTCTACTACCACAATAGCCCAACTAGAATCAATAGCCTGTCTTTTTGTGATAGAATTCAGTGCATTAGCTAATTTGTGGTTTTAACAATTCCTGTAGGTAACCCTACTCCAAGTATATAGGGCATCATTAAGTTCTGTCTAGCTTGCATATGCAGTGGTCTGTTTCCATCATTGTTCATGTGAGTAGAGAATTCTGCTTCCCAACAGTGGAAGGCCATTAAAGTTCAATCAGTTTCCTGTAAGCCACCTTCTCCTGCATGTCCGTGTGTTTAAATTGCTCTATGCAGCACAATGCCGTACTGCTGAATATAGGCTATGTGGCATACTTTAATAACCCAAACCTTTGTCAGTGGTAACTTAAACATTTCTCCCTTATTTCTCTGGAAATAGATTTTCCTCCAAAACAAAATTATTATATCTGGGGCTAACCCATTTCTCTTGACTGATAAGACAAATATCGCAAAGACTCTTCATGCTATATGGATTTCCCCTCAGACCATACTGTATTTCCCTCCTCTTGCCTTTTGTTGACAAGTCCTCCCATTGTGTTTCTACAATACTTTGCTGTTAATCGATAAACTGACTTATGGCATCTGTCACCTAAAATGATGCTGTAGAGCATCAAAATGTGGGATTTTCCAGGATTAATGTTCTTGTCTGCATATTGTTTTATGATGCTTTTATATTAATTGTTTATTTTACAACAAGCATCTCTTCAGGACAGCTGGCTCCATCACTACGCCTCTTCACCTGGCACATGCCAACTGAGAATTGAAAATTCTCTGAGTTTTATAAACACGAGTGTACATTGAAATCTCAAGCTGTCAGTCATACCTACAGTATGCAATTGCTTGCACTCCTTCATGCATCTAAACTTCTGATCAAAAGGCTGGTGACAACAAACACTGCCTTTTGAACTAGAGTAAAATGTAAAAATATGCTTGGTAATAAATTCTAGTGCCTGCTGTTATATTTATTTTTCATGCACCTGCAGTCTTTTACATCAGGTCAGTTGAACCTATTGTTATTTCATTTTTTAAAAAATTTAAACAGAACCATCTATATTGGGCTCCTGATGCCTGCTTAACACTGTCTAAAGTATTTTAAGATGTTTTCTTTAAATCTGTGTTTATACTTTCAGTAATGATGATAATACTACCTAACTCTTACATAGTGCTTTTCATCAGTAGATCTGAAAGCATTTTACAAAGGATGTCAGCATCACTAACTTTCTCCCATTTCTCATCACTACCTCTGAGGTACCCTTAGCCCCTGCAAACATGACATTAAGATGACTCTGAACATAAACACTCATACAGTTTGTGCAGAAAGCTATTCCACTAGACCAATAGACAGGCTCTATTTGAAAGAAAAAAAGGGATGGCGTTTTAGGTTTGCTTTTTTAAACAAACATCTCAAAAATACAGAATTGATTTGTTCTGTAGTAAAGGCTCCATCTTACTCAGATTAAAGTAAACAGAAAAATGACCAATGGTAGAAGAATCAGATACTAAAAATATAAAGTTTAGACATAGATTTTAGGAACCTATGCCAGAAAAATGCTCTAAAATGTAAGGGGCCATATTCTATGACTGTTACTCCACAAGCAGCCCCTTTGCTGTGTGGGTGTTCAGATAAGCAGATGGAAAAAATGGACTCTGAAAAAGAAACCTCCTGTTCCTGATAAGAGCCAATCAATTCTACTCCCACTGTGTAAGGTGGTTATCAATACTAGTAGTGGGCAGATGACACATCACCAAAGAAATTGTGGAAATGACAGCAGAAAGCAATGGAAATGAATAGTGTTAAGCAATCAGTGGTTTGCACAGTAACCAGTGACATCTAGCACATATGGCCCTGAGGGTTGTCGATAGATGCAGAAGATGTAGCCCTTCTGCTTTATCTGTCAAGAATTGTATATGTCTTAGACCAGGGGTGGCCAATCTGCAGCACAGGTAACTTCATGTGGCTTGTAGCAGGTGAGGTAGGGGACAGGCAGCACAGCATCAGGGAAGGCAGAAGCAGAAAGCAGAGCAGGGAGAAAGCAGAAATCAGAGCAGCAGACTTAGCAGGGGAATAGGTAGGAGGGGCACTCAGCAGGGTAATTTGTGGCATGCCTGCCATAAAGGCTCTCCCCACCCCATTGACTTAGACATTCCTCTGAAAAGCCTGTGAATTCCCTGGTTTTAACTTTCATGAAGTCTTCAAATATTCAGGGTGCCCATGAGGGAAAGTCTGTGCTTATCCTGTCAGCACTGTCCTTAAGGCCTAGAGCAAGCAACTGGACTCTGAAGCCCATAGGCCAAGAAGGAATATTTGAATAGGTCAGGCAGTGTGCCTGATGAACTGGACTGAGAGAGAGTGTCTGTACCTTGTTCAGACCCAGTATCTTGAGAAGAGGGCTCAGAGACAGGATCAAGTACAGTACTTTGGTAACAATCCACATGGGGGAGGATAGTCAGAGCTATAAACCCCCCAGTCCAGCTGGGGAATGTGACATACAGATTCTGGTGCTTAAGCCATGACTATACTACAGTTATTTTCCTATCTGGACATCTATCTACACAGGGAGCATGTCTACATGAGATGCTTAACTGGACAGTAGCCTAGTTTTCTGCACAGTAAACATATTCGTCTACATGTGCATATGCATACTGTGCAGTAAAAATGGCTAATCACAAGTAAATCTGCTACCTGCTAGCCCCCAGGCTTCAAGCTCTGGGCTGGGAGCCTCTCCTACCTCAGGGCTGGGCTGCCTCTATGCCAGCCCCTGCCTCAGGCCCTTGGAAATCTGCAAGCATTTTGAGCCCTGGGGCAAACCAGCAGGCAGCTTAAAGTCACTCCTGGTCCTGTGTCCCCCTGGGAGGGCCACAGGCTAGCCTCACTGGCCTATCTGCACCCTGGCACCACTGCCTGGCACCGTAGTGCCATGTAGCTGCCAGGCCCATGGCATCCAGGCATGCAAGTTACTCCAAGCTGCTGCAGCCTCCTGCTGGGCCTGCCAGCCCCCAGGCCCAGCTGCAGGCAGCTTCTGGCTGGCAGGGCTAGCTCCAGCTGCACACAGCCTGCAGGTGCTACAGTGTATTGCCTCTTCTGCACAGCTGCCAGTCCTGTGCCTTGCTTTTGTGCTGGGCACTGCAGGCAGCTGCCAAGGCCTAGCAGCACAGGGACAGCTACACAGAGGCCCAGAGAGCTGACACAGGATACCCGATGGCATCCTCCTTGCTGAAGCCCATGCCCACACCCATTCCCACCACTTGGGGTGGGGAAAGGGGACTCTGTTTGATGTAAGGGGAATAAAAACTTGACCTTGTGAAATGTGTCTGCAGTGAGTGTGCTGCTGGGGGTAGGTGGGGATCCATTGGCAGCTGTCTAGGTAGCCTAGAGTGGGGAGTGCTGGAGGATATGGTCTGCCAGTGCCTCCCACACCCAGTGCTCTGGCTCCCTCTATTGGGTGTTCAGCTGTCCTGGGACCTTAGCAGGAGATTGCTGCCACTACAAGTGGTGTTCCTGCTGCCACGTGTCCTCCACCCAGTGTCCTTCTTTTCCCAGGCCTAGTGGAAGAGCTCCCCCCAGGCCTCACGGATGTTATGCAGCACACGGACTGCAGCAATGACCCAGGGAGGTTGTTCTTGGTGCACTTGAGGCAGGCAGTGAGGGTGTGCCAGCAGCCCTTGAGGCTCCTGGAGGCACACTCAGCGTGAAGCATCCACTCTCCACCAGGTCCAGCAGGGTGGAGTTCCTGAAGATGTGGGTGTCATGGATGCTGCCCATCCAGCTGGTGCTCACATGCCTGAAGGCAACGCCATGGTCCACAATGGCCTATATCACCAGGGAGTGAAAGCCCCTCTGGCAGTAATAGGGGCGGTCTCCATTGGGCAAGCAGGTGATGGGGATGTGGGTCCTGTCCAGGGCCCGGATGCATGGGGGGAATTCCAGGGAATGGAGCACTGCCACCACCACCAGGGGGTCATGCATGTGGAGCACCCAAAGGGTGCTGCACACCTCTAGGACAGCCTCCCCGGCAGCGGCTTTGCTCACACCAAAAGGTGGTTGACATACTGCAGGCTGGCAGGCATGGCCAGCTTGGGCAGCGTGATGGCCAGCTGGGTGTCCATGGGAAGGGGAAGCTGAATGCCAATGTCCTTCCACTCCAGGCGTGGCCAGAGCTACTCCAGGAGATCTCAGAAAGTAGCCTGGGTCATACAGAATGTCTCCAGCCACAGCTTGTCATCTCAGGTGTGTTGGATGACATGCAGCCACCAGTTCTGACTGTCCAGCAGACCCAGGGATGGTGGGGCTGGAGGCCCAGGAGGGCAATGGTGACCCCGGCAGTGGCATCCGGAACCCATCATTGGCATCCCTGCCAGGGTCCAGCCAGGTGAATGGGGTTGAGGCAGCAGGTGCACTGCGATGGCCCTGAGACAGCTCATGGTAGGAGGGCAGGTAGTTGATGCATGTAGGGGAGCTGAGATGGGTGAAACAGCCATAGGCCAGGCAGTGATCTGCATGGCAGGCCAACAGGAGCACAGGGCACTGGTCTTTGCTGCCAGAGGCAAGGGCTGGAGCAGCTATGGTGTGGCAAGGAGAGTGTTGCCACGTGCTGTCCCTGTGCTGCGCACACTGCTCCTCACCAGGGAAGTGGCTGGCTGGGGAGCACCTAGCAGGGCTGGCTTTTGAAGAAGGCTGCCAGCTGCTGGCAGCCGCAGCCAGAGCCAGGAGCTCTCCACAGTGGTGGCAGAGGCTGATTACAAGGCCCCGGGAAGTGGGACCAGACTGGCAGCAAATATGCTCCCACTTCCCTGCATGTGTAGATGCATGCCCAGGACCCTTTACTCATGGATAATTTAGTTGTGAGTAAACTGGTGCTGCATCAAATGCATGTGTAGACATGCCCAGGGAGTATGAAAGGTCTCCAAACCCCTGTATTGAGTATGGGGATACAATTGCTGCCCTGAGGTATGTCAACATGCAGTGAAGCAATGTGCAACAGAACTGCCTCAGGAAATGCAGAAGAAAAATTTCTGTTCTTCACTCTACTGAGCCAAGCTACTACTCATAATAGCAGCAAAACCATAAAAATCCTGGAACACGAGTATAATGATTTGAAATATTAAACAGTTTATAAGATTTCATCAGTAGCTGTTGTACTACAGAATCATGAAGAATGGCAATAATAGTTATATTTAAGGAAAACAAAAACGAAAGAGTAGCTAATACGTGTGAGACTGAATTTAACCATTTATTTGAGAAATCTCTAGTTTGTAGCCCTATTTCAGGTATTTACATAAATCTCTCTTACCATGGTACATAGAAGATCAAGAACTTCTAACAAATTTATCTTGACCATACCCTGGGCAGTTCACGAATACTAACTAAAGTGAAGAGATACAGATTTATGCAAGACAAGCCATGGAGTCTACAGCAGGCAAGAAACTAAATGGGGACCTCTTGAGCTCCAGGTTAACACCCTAACCATACAATAAACTTCCTCTTTGAAAAACATATGTAAGGAACATAATAAGGTTATATGACAACATAGACCATGGAAAGATGTTCATTTCTAGTAGTAAGAATGTCTCTGAAATTCTTACCACTAGAAAATAGTCCAGGAGCTGGAACATACGTGTATTCCAGCCTCCTGGTTGAGAGCTAAACAAGGGATCTCTCCAGCCAAGGGGCACTAAAGGGCTAGAAAACCCATTCATTGATAGCCTGCCCCTGCTTGGGAAGAAGGCAGGCTGTAAATAGGCAATGGGGCGGGAGGCATGGGGAAGTGGGGGCAAGGAAAACTTTTAAATTGCTGCATGTGCCACCTAGTTGGGCAATCCAGATGGCATTGGGAAGCCAGAGGTGCCAGAAACCTCCCAAAGCCCAGGTCTTCTCAACCTCAGCTTCTCATTGCCATCTACATCACCCAGCTGGCAGTCCTCAGTCTGGGGAAGAAGCAGAGCACCTTCTCCAGTGAAGCAGTGCCAAAGTGTTCATTCAAGTTCTTCTGGAAGAAACAAGCCCTCTCTGGGTTAAAGATCTTCCAGGTAATAATCTGGAAGATTTCCCTGCAAGAGTTTCTCTTACTAGAATGAATGACTTTCATTCATCCTAGCTCCCACTACAAAACCAGTGATTCTATACATGGCCATAAACTCTGATTCTGCATCTGCACCTGCTAGCACAAAACCCTCAGAAATCACACCAATTTCAGCAGCACTCAGTAAGTGTTTTTATCCTTCTTCCTGGAGCAATCCCTCACAGTTGAGGATGGTTGTCTTCTATGATTGTCTTATCTGTGTGCCTAAAGATGGCTGATGAGTCCTATCTGGGTTTGACAGACTCTACTGTAGCTTGGACATGTGTTCCTGTACATGGTGGGTAGTGCTGGATTCTTGATATGGTCCATGAGACTGTTTCTGCTGCTCCTGCCTTTCCATCTCCTGTTGTTCTTATGAGGTTTCAGAGTACTGAGAGAGTATCTGCATCAGATTCTTCCTTTATTTGGGGTAGCCTTAGATGATAGTCTCCCACAAGTTGACATCAATGTTGCATTGTTTTAAGCTGGTCTTGAGGATGTCCCTGAAGTGCTTTCTCGGACCTCCTCTTGAGCTTATGCCTTGGCTGAGCTGGGAGAATAAAACTTACTTTGGGAGCCTGGAGTCACGCATCCAGATAAACATGGCTGCCCCGGTAAAGTTGATGCTGGATGCTCATCACCTCAACAGTGGTGGTGTTTGCTTGAAGCAGGACACTAATTTTGATACATGTATCTTCCCACTGGATTTGGAGGATCTTCTGCAGGCAGTGTTGATGGTGCTTCTCCAACAACTTTAGATGTCTCCTGTACATTATCTGTGTTTCAACTCCATACAGCAAGGTGGGAATCATGACTGCTTGATAAACCATGAGCTTGGTTTCAGATCTGATGTTGTGATCTTTGAACACCCATTTATAAATAGCAGAACCCAATGCAGAAAAACCCATCCTAATAGTGCAGTATATGCTACGCCTTATATTATAATCTTTTAGGCCCTTTGGTTACAATGGTACAAAGGGGCACAGGGTTTTGCTCTGGCCATAAAAGAGAATTTCTAAACAGGATATCAATATATTAAACAAAGTATCATTCTTATTTATTGTATGTGTAAGTAAATACATAACATCTGACAAACTAAATCTAAATGTTTGCCTAAACTGATATGGCATGAAGTCCCTGTTATTCCTCTATCAGAAAGCTTGCAATCATCACACTAAGGAATTCTAAAATATTTTCAGCTCATCATGTATTTTAAGGGGCTAGAGGAAGGCAAGCTTTTTTCCTAAGACTATTAACCTGTGTCCTGCCACATCCCAGCAGATCTGCATATGCTAAAAAATGTGCAGAGAGAAACCAAGGCCAATCCAAAAATGCACGTTGAATTATTGGATCTACTTACATGCTCATGAAAATGAAAATACATTAGGTGATATATAAAGCCATGATGACAGACAAGAATAGGGTCAAAATATTCTCATGTGTTTGGTTCATCTTGATTTATGGAAGCAGAACTACTGTAATTCAAAATAGGTGCCTTAAACTTTTCTCTCTATCCATGTTTAGGATAGTCAATTGAGAGAATTTGATTTTTTTTTTTTTGAGCTGATGATAAGAAACTTTTTTTTTTTGGAAAAACAAAGTAATCTGAGCTATATCTTTGTGTAAATGTCTGTAACATATTCACTCATGGCTTTCCATAAACTACTTATATCTGATTTATGACCTCTAAGAATATGACTTTATAGCATAATCACTCAAAAGGCAAATGTGAATTTGTTTAAATACAGCCTTAAGCAACAAACAGCAACAAAGATTCCATTGTCATGAGGGAACGTATATTCATGACTGCAAATAAGAAAGAGAAACAAAAGAGGATCCCATCTCTGATCACCCCAGAAGGTATTGTGAGCTCCTGATAACCAAATGTCTTCTCTCAGAAATTCCATATAACTTGAAAGATTGTCCAAAGGTCACTCATCATTTGATAAGAGAAGACAAAAAGTGTTCCTGCCTCACTGTCAGTCAACAGATATTACCATAGTAGACCTTATAAACATTACCACATGCCATTGATAAGCAAATTGGATTAGAAGGTTGAGATCATTCTTTCCTTCTATCAGCATACTTCAGAGAATAATATTTTGCTGTCTGCCAGAGGGTTGTTTTGGTTCACTTTTGAAAAACATCACCTTCCAAATAAGCCATTAAAGACATGTCTCATTCGCTTGAGTCAATGGTTGTTAAGAGTAGAGATGCTGTGGGTTTCATGCGGGTTCTAGAAGGTAGGGAAGAGTGGCACCTCAGGCACTAACTGGTACAGAGAAGCATGAGCTTTCATAAGCAGCAATCTACTTTGTCAGATGCAATGAAAGTAATAGTGGTAGTAAACTCCAAAGCCGTACCCCACACTGTGTTCTATTCCAAAAATAACAATACAATGCATTGACAGCGATTAGGAAGATTCATTCCTACCCACTGGATGCTTTTGAGCTCCTGCAGTCTCACAGTGGTATAGACTCAACCGATTACAAATTTTAGAATAACTGCTAAAACAAATACGCTATGTATACCTGGTAACCAAGGAAATGTAGCATGAGTCATTGAATATTTCAAGCCAAAACATATTAGGTAAACTGCAAGAGCTTTTCTTATAGATCCCATGTGCCCGGCACCTCAAAGTAGCAACCTTGTATACAGTGTGTACTTAAAAATACCATTATTCTGTGTAATGCTGTATGCTGTTTAGCTCAAATATTTGCCATATAACACTGAATGATGGAAAATGAGGCTTTGTGAATTGTATACGGGAAAAAAAGGCTATAAAACTTTTAGCACTGTCAAGCATCTTCCTTTGTAATGTGAAGTAATGTTTTTAAGCATTAAAATTAATCTCCAAAAAAGATCTGTAATAGTAATATTGAAAGACACTACTCTAGGTTCAGGTACTGTAAACATTTTTGCTATGTATGTGCCTGAACAAAAATCCTAAATTAAAACAAGCTGGACACTAGGAGAATTCAGATATAGATCAGATATTTTCAAAATCTGTCTGTATTTATATTTAATGAGGAGACACATGATAAAGCTCAGATTACGCAGATTCTCTATGGAAAAAATCTAGGAGTGGAGCTACTACTTAAGACAGGTGTTTGTATAGCTGGTGAAATAAATGTTGAAAGCAGAAAGACAGATAGAAAGAC
This sequence comes from Alligator sinensis, assembly GCF_000455745.1. Taxonomy (NCBI): domain Eukaryota; kingdom Metazoa; phylum Chordata; order Crocodylia; family Alligatoridae; genus Alligator; species Alligator sinensis. The sequence goes on from NW_005842051.1 coordinate 1,113,897, forward strand.
AAAAGAAAAGGTGTGTTAAAGCAACAGGATCAATATGCTGATGGCTCCAAGTTAGAAATGTTAGGTTTAGGTTTGGGATATGTATTTCTTATTAAACCAAACTGAAAACTGATTATTTCTTCATATGTTTCTTTTGATTGAGATCAGTGGATTGCTCTCTCAATTACTTTGAGAATCAGGTTTAAACAAACCCTGTATCAAAAAAAAGTTTTTTTTCTATTAAAATTAGCTTTACATGTATTTTGGGGTCCAAGCATGATTTCACATTAAATCATACAATTAGACATGAATACTTATATGTTGGGCAACCATTAGTCAACTCTTTCAGTGAAGATTAGAAAATATTTCAGCAAATAAGATCTGAGTTTTAAGTTTGTGATGAAACTTAAACCCAGGAAAAATTCTTTGTAAATTGTAACCAGATTAATAGTATACAGTGCCCTTAATTTTTTTTTTTATCTTGTAAATGGTCAGAGGAGAAAAAAACCTGGAATAAAAGGGGATTTGGTAACTGATTTATTATGTCTGGGCTAAATTTAATTTTTTTGTTTTTGGAAAAAAGGTAAGAATTCAGTTTCCAGGGTTGAAAAGTAAATTGATATTTTTCTATTTTTCAGTTTATAAAAAAGAGAAGATATACTGCATTTTATTAAGGTACATCTAGCCCAAGTTCATAGGTATGAGAGCATCAGGCAGGCACAAAATGAAGCAGAAATACATCTCTGTGATTAAATAATATAGAATGTAACCTAGCCACAGATGCTCTCTTCTTGTCTGGAATAGTGACCATTTATTCAACTTTTGCTCTGTGTACAAGTCTCCCACTGATTTCAATTGGAGCTTTGTGCCTAGGCAACAGGAAATAAATTTACTGCTTTAAAAACCATCACTAGGTGCACTGAACAAAATGACATTTAAATGTTCCAATTGTACTCCAGATTCAATAAAATATTTACATGGGTTACAACTGCATTCCCCCAGTACTTGCTGTTTCAAGGACAGTGGCAGATTAAGATTTATTGGGGCCCCGGACAAACAGAAAATTGGAGGCCCCCTACACCCCATATAAACATGAATGTATGGACTCCAGTGGGGGAAGGGGCTGTCGCTGCCAAGGGCAAGGCAGAGCGGGCCTCCATGCCCTGTGGGGGAGGCTGGATGGACCCAGCCAGGCAGGGGGTGGGGTGGCACATGCCTGCCTCTCCTCTCTACTCCCAGCCTCTCCTCCCCTCCATCCGTAGCCGGAGCAGAGCTGAGCAGGACAAGGGCAGATGCAGACTACCCACTGTGGGCTCATGGCTCTCCACTCTGCTGCCTTTGTCTCAGGAACTCCACGCCAGTCGCATGTCCCCTACCCACCCCGCAGTGAGAGGCACAAGTTGTCCCCACTGTTGCCAGGTGGGCAGGGGGTGCATAGCCAGTGCAGGGCTCCCGAGAAAAGACAGCAGAGTGGAGAGCCTCAAGCCTGCAGCA
>NW_005842051.1:1115433-1126882 GCF_000455745.1 Alligator sinensis
ACCGCGGGGCCCCCCCCCCCCCCCCGCCCTGCCCCCCCGGGATGAGCCCCCTGTGGCTCTGTGCTGCTCACTGCCCAGCCACAGATCCCATGCACTGCCTTGGCTGGGTAGTGTCCCCAGCTCCAACCCTTGCCCCAGCCCCACTCCCTCCCTCACCATGGGAGTCTTGATCTGCCCCCTGCCTATGCCCCTTCCCTCCCCCACACCCCTTCCTCACTTACCTATAGGGAGATGTTCTCCATGCTGCCAGGCTTTGCTCTGTGCTGCTCACTGCCCAGCCACAGATCCCATGCACTGCCTTGGCTGGGTAGTGTCCCCAGCTCCAACCCTTGCCCCAGCCCCACTCCCTCCCTCACCATGGGAGTCTTGATCTGCCCCCTGCCTATGCCCCTTCCCTCCCCCACACCCCTTCCTCACTTACCTATAGGGAGATGTTCTCCATGCTGCCAGGCTTTGCTCCTGGCCATGTGCATGTGTGCAGTCAGACACATGCACATGGCGCCCCCTGCATCTCGCTCCCAGCAACCCTGAGCAGGACCCCTTGCAGGCTAGAATGCTGCCTGCCTGCAATGGGAAACCCACCATTTCCTGAGGGAATCCAGGCATCTGGCATGGCCCTGATTGGCAGGGGCCCCTGTGTCCATGCATTAATCCACTTATGTCCAAGGAGACCTTGTTGGTAGATGTTTGCACAGTCAAGAGAGATTATCCAGGTTCATAGGAATAGCTCTATTTCATAGACATACCTTGCCTTCTATAAGCTCAAAGATCCATGGCTAGAGAAGGGCCAAGAACAAATCATGGCAGTGTGAATTTAATGCATAATCTAGTTCAGTAGCTATGTAAAGGCCCAGGAGCAGATCTAGGATTTTTAAAAGCGGGGTACAGATGGTGTTATGTGTTGTTACATATAATCATACATATTTTTCTCCATGTAAAAAGAAACTAGAAGCTTTATTAATATGCTAGGGATCTATGGTTCTATTATTCAGTTAAAGAACAAAGCAAAAACAAATATAACTTTAATAGAAAAGCTTTAATTTGTTATATCATATATTATGTATAAAAAATCAGAACAAACTAGACAAAAATAATCAAAAGACATTGTTTCTTTAGACTTGCAGTCTTTAGAATTAAATGTACCTCTCTTTCAGATTTGTAAAACAAAGTAAAGTCTTCTCAAGCATCTTGACATGCATCCATGCTTCAATTAAAGTTATTTTCAAACCTGAGTTAATGTTCACATGAGTTAATGTTTCCATACCTGAGCTAATGTTTCTAGCTAGAATTAAAAACAGTCTGCAGGGCTATGAAGTAGGAGCTACATTACCCTGAGCAACTAACAGACAGCAGAGCAGCAGAAAAAAGGATACCTTAGTTAGTGGAACATGAAGATCATTAAAAAAAGAGAGGGGGTCATTAGCACCCATGAAATTAAGAGTTTAGAAAGAATCAGTTAAATTATAATGAGCCATGAAGTTATCTGACTCTCACTGCTACCTGAATAGAAATGCTGCTGCCACTGCCAAGGATCTGGTTTTCAATTTTGGGTGGACCAAGAATTAAAGCGGGTGTGCAACTGCATGGCTGTACCACCCTTGGATCTGCCCCTCAAATGTCTGTCTTACGCAGTATCTCCATGCTGGGACTATAACCCAAATGAAGAAAAAATTAGAATGTATTCCCACAGAAGAAGTTGACTGGGGTGACTAATATAAATTTATCTACAAAATGACAAAATTCCTTTGAAATGATTGACACATTCTCCATTGTACTTATTGTTGACACAGCAGTTGCAACATTAATATACATTCATTAATATGCCTGTGGTAAGGAGTAGTTCCAAAAGGCAACAGCCATAATGTTTCCAGTACTTTTTCTTTCAACTAAAAGTAATTTAACATTTCTAAAATTTAAAATAATTGTATTAATAAATAAAAGTTCCCTATTCATTTTATCTATAGCTTTCATGGTTAAAGTGAATAGGGATCTTTTATTCATAACAGAGGGACTCTTATTCACTAAATCCCAAAATGCGAGAATTATGAGGCATCCACTGAAATAAGCAGGAGACAGGTATAAAATAAACAAAGGAAGTATATTTTACGTAGTGCATAGTTAACATGTAGAACTTGTTGCCAAAAGAGCTTAAAGAGGCAGATAGTATAACCAAGTTCAAAAAGGGATTAGACAATTTTTTGGAAAATAGGCCCATTAAATAGAATGGTAGGGATGACATCCCAAAAAACAAATATTTGATTCCAGGGAGGGTGTTATAAGGGACGGATTATACTAGACGTGGCCTGTACATATACTCTTCCAATAAAGCATTTATGACTTGCCACTGTTGGAAATAGGACACTAGGCTTCATGGACTGTTGGTCTGGTCCAGCATGGCACTTCATGACCTGGTACAGACATTCAAAAAGCTCAAGGCAGAATCAATATAAGTTATGTGGTTTTCTGCTAGTAGTGTAGTTAGACCAGTAGTGAACAGAACACACGTTCGCCCTTTGGTGGGAGTGCGCAAATCTTAGACTGGGTTCCACCATTTTTAAACTAGTCTGTGTATGCCAAACTTCTATTCTGTTATGGGTATACCAGTTTCTAAACACATATACCAGTAAAAGTATAATGTCTATTCTTGGCCCATATGTTCTTATGTTCTCTAACCACTAAGCTACAAGTTAGTCATTATCAGGGATCCAGGTTTTCCATTTCCTGTGGAAAAACACAGATTTGCCCCTGTAAAGGAGAAAACCTCGGATCTTCCCCTTTGAAGCAGGAAACCATGGGTTTCCCCTTGCACACTGGCAGAATTCCAGCCTTCAGTGAGCTGCTTGGGGCTAGGGAGGAGGAGGAGGACAATTGGAGACAGGGCCAGGCTCTCCTCCTCTGGTTTGGGGCAGGGCACTTGAGCAGTGCTTTCCGAGTTCCTTCCACTTTTGGGTGCAGGGCTCAGAGCTTGGGGTGATGGCAGTGCAGATGCCCAGAAGCGGAGAGGCTGAGGTGGGGGCACAGGTGGGGGTGTTTAGAATTAACTCATCAGTCAGCTCCTAGTTAATGATGTTGTTGAGGTATAAACCAGGCTAGAGGCCAGTTCACCTGAGACAAACAAGCACCAAGGCCAAGGCAAACCCAGAACCATGATGGCTTGCTTTGGTCACTGGAGTGACCAGACAAACTCTGCCCACACAAAGGTGGGGGCCCCGTCATCAGGGTGATAGCCTGTGTGTGAAGGACTGGGCATTGCAAAGGGCAGGTGGTGAGGTGAAGAGTAGGTGCCCCACACACTAGGGAGCATACCCTATGGAGAAGGAAAGCCAGGGGACTGGTAGGGGGCTGGGCTGGAACTAGGCACTGGGGCATGGTGGAGTACCCCTTAGATATATGCAGGGAGACCCCCCACTTCACCTACCCCAGAGCCCCCTCCCCTCCCCTCCCTCTCCCTCACCTGCCTCCTTATACATCCTGCTCAGGGGCTATTGCCCCACTCAGCAGCCCCTACCTCCCCTGCATACCCTTCTCAGGGTATACCCCACACCACTTCAGAGGCTTCTGTGCCCCCTCACTTGACTCAGAGCCTCCCCCCACATACCCATCAGCAGTCCCCCCCATTCCCCTCAAAGCCCCTTACACACCCTCAGGGGCCTCTGCCTCACCCCACATTCCCATCATGACTCTCTGCCCTCCCCCCTCCACATACCTCTCAGGGCTCCCTGCCTCACACACACACACACACACACACACACACACACCCCCCAAAACACACACCCAAGGAATTTGCTCTCTCCTCAAACCCACGCACAGCTCACATCTGATATCCTCTTGAGTCTCACACACCAGACCTTAGCCCTGAGCACCCCTGCCACAACTTTCCTAGCATCCTAGCCCACAACAGCTATGTTGACTGGCAGCATGTGTAGTCACAGGGTGCAATCTCTTTGCCCCCAAACTCCAATAGCATAGAAATAAGGCAATAAAGGGAAGAGGTTGTATGTTCCTTTACACATTTGTATTGCCTATGCCGCTGGGGATGGGGCACTCTGGTGCTCCATGAGGCTTTTTCTCCCAAAGTCTCCAAAAAATGCCAAGAAAGGTACCAAGGCATCAGGACCTGGAAGGCTGTGAGATGCCCTGAGACAGAAATTCATGTACCTACCTAGTTGACTTAAAAAACCTATAGGGTTAAGCAGCAGCTGAGGAAGGGTTTTAAGGATCACTAAATGTTGGTCTTTGGTGCCTAAGTCTATTACTGAATCTAGCCTTCAATGACTTACCCATAGGCACTCAAGAAGTCTTGTGGCGGAGGGGGAAACTAAAATGAGCTCACCCAAGTACCAGTGAGTATCCTAACCATTGGCCAGACTTTCTTGATTTTGGAGCCTAAAGAAAAAAAAGAAAAAATTGGCCTTAAATATAGACAGAAAAACTGATAGGAAAGGAAAACTTTCAACTTGTAGACTCAGCCTTTCTGTCTCTCCTATGAAATTTACACATGCATTGCAGTGAAGTAAATAACTCTGCCATAGGATAGTACTTGTAAGGCAGTACTAACCTATGGCAAAGTTAATTAGTTACTCAAGCCTAATATCTCTGCACGTGTAGACAGAAATGCTTTACTGCGGACCTAATTAGTCAACTCGGCAGTAAGCATCTCAGGTAGATGCCCCTTAATTACAAGGAAAGGGGATGCCTGCAAAAAAAACTCAGTATTATTTAGAAACCAGATTCAATGTTAAGGAAACTGTAACTAATAACATTAAAAAATAATCTCGCTAGATGCCACAACTTCGTGGGAACAGGTGGGGGTGGAATCAGCAGCATGTTTTATAAATGGAAAGAGATATTAATAGATCTGCATTAATGTTATTTAAGCAGCTCTTTTTATCTGGAAGCTGTGAGAAATCAGACCTGACATACAGCCTTTCATTTCATTCCTCCCCAAACTGATTTGTTACCTCATGTGTGCTCTTACAGAATATAGGAAAACAACCCTAAAACATCCTAATATTCTTCTCATCTCTACTTCAGAATAATGGTTATAGCCTTTGTGGGGCAACTATATCACTCTGTCACAGTCAGACACAAAATTTGTCTTAGTAACACCTAAAACAATAAACAAATATTGAATCAATTTAGGTTTTGTGGATTTAAATGAGCATGGGTATAGGTTGTAGCTGTGTTGGTCTAAAGACATAGGCAGGCAAGGTTCTTTGGCTAAGTCCAATATCTTTTATTAAACCAACTAAAATAGTTGGAAAAATTAGACCAATTAATTGCAAAGAAGCTTGCAAGCTTGCAAAGAAGAATTTTTCCAACTATCTTAGTTGGTCTAATAAAACATATCGGATTTACCCAAAGAACCTGGCCTGTAAATTGGCATGGTATTTGTTTTTCTGACATCATCTACATAAGCCAGCATTAGCCCCCTCTGTTTCTACTGAGGATGCTTAAATCTAGAAAGGGGCTTTGGCTAATACTTCAAGGCTCGGTCTTGCCGAGTCATACTTCTTGTTTGCAACTAGCTTATGTCCCTATATAATTTGAAGCATGCACATCCAAATGGGAACTGGATGTTTGCCCAGGATGGTCATAACAAGATCTGAAAAATACCAGCTATAAAATGCAGAAAGTACTACTGAATGGGAACTACTATTTCAAAAAGCACAACTTATTTATAGTTTTCAGAATATTAAAGGATCCACTTAACATGGAAAACAACTGCTATGTGGGATTAATCATTAGTTTTTATCTAAGCGTCTGTTCTTGTTGAAACAGTAGGCTCATTTGAGGAAAAAATACAAAACAAAAGTTTAATTTCAATGTAATTTTCATTTTCAAATATTTTCAGGAAAATATCAAAATTTTCAGTACTAGGAAAATACTTATCTTCTCTCTCCCTTTTCTATTGAAATATGAGAAAAGGAAAGAAACATTTAAATGTAAGCAAAAGTAACACGTTCACTTCTAAAAATAATATTGTTGCACACTTTTTAAAAATTTCCTCTCTCTATAACGGTCTGATCCTACTTGATTGAAACAAATTGTAACATTTTAATAAATCAGATAATATTTTGCCTTGCTTACCAGTGGAAAAAATGTTATGGTAGAAAACATTCTTTTCTTATCAGGGATGTCTGACTCTTTTTTTTTTCACCAGTGTCCATTCCTCATTCCTTTTCCTGGTGGATTGTTAAAAGCCGAATGTTAGAAAGGAAAAGAAAAATGATTAAATTAAAATCAAAGCAAATTTGAATAAAATAATGTCATTGTAATTTTTTACTGGAAGAAAAAAGCATTTACAAGAACTTTTCAATAAGATCTAAAACTTTCGTTCTTTTTGGCTAAAAAGTAAAAAAAAAAGTTGCATTTTAACCAACTCTATTAATCAGATTTTCATTCACCAAAAGATTTTCCAAACGAATGATGGTCAGGGTTGCAGCAAGGGTTTACATATTAGCATTTAGATCTCATTAAAAAGTAAATCCCAAGAAAACAGAAGGAAAGAAAGCAACGTCCAGCTGTTCCTTCTTCCTACAAGATAAGTAGCTCCTGTTGGAAATAATGGCAAATCTCTCACAGTCTAGAATTTTAAATGTGCATGATGCCCTCTGGGGCATAAGTAGCAAAGTGCTGCTCACCTGAAAAAGATTGACTGAAGTAGGCCATAGTGAATAGATTTGAGTGTTACATACTCGGTGCCATGAAGTAAGTATACTGAGGGACCAGACAGCTTCCTCAAAGGAGGGCAAGACACAAAGTTTGGAGAGGGGACATGATTAACCTTTCCTGAAAATAAGTATTTGGGGCGGGACGGGGGTGTTCAAAATGGACCAAAGGTGAATTGCATTATTTTATTGTATTTTGTTTTATTTTATTTTTGCTCACAACAGTTCACTGCCCATTACTAATAGCCATGTAAGTGACAAAAGTGATAAGAAGTGATTTTGTGTTTTCATGGTAGTTTTGTTTCTCTTGCAAGTTACGAAATTTTCCCCTTAGACTGACCAGTATGTAATAAAGCATTTTAATTGATTTATTTGTAGAATCTCTCTAACCCTATAGAAAATCCCATCTTGCGTGTATTGGATCTTGCTTCTTTGCTTTAACATATGACATTTGTAAACTTGCATAGCCAGTTTAAAGTGATGTTTGAAATTAACTCTGCTGTGCTTTTGCCGGTCAAAAATAAGACAAAAAATGGTCTGTGGTTACGGTTGTGTGGTCTTTTTGCTCTAATAAAGAATCCAAAAAATATAAACCACATCAAAACACTTCCATAATCTCCTTTTACTAAAGTAAATTATTCCTCTGTCTCCAAGGTATTTGCATCATTTTGGTATTTATAGACTATTGTCATGTATGACATCAGATGATATTCAAACACCATGTGGATGAATATGAGGGGTAGTTTTGGGTCCTGTGATACTTATATTCTTAGATACCTGAGCTGATTCTTTATGACCTCACAAATTAGACAATAATTTTCACTTCAATCCTTATTCCCCTATGCAATGGATTTTTCCCCTCAAAGTTAATTTCGGCTCCAGTTGTGTGTTTTCTTTCATTCAGATTTGACATGAAAGCTATTTGATATGGTAGAATTCTTAGACCATGTTTCTTATATTTCAGAGTACTTTAAGAATGGTGGTGTCAAGGATCATTTTTTAACCACCAGTGGGAAAACTGTTTGCCAGTCTTGCAAGTGTTGCAATCATTCACTAATCAAGAAGAGTCTGACCAACAGATCACATATAACCATACAGTGATCTGGCTTACAAGTTTCTGTGTTTAACATGAAAAAAAAATGGAAAGTACTGGAACTTGAGACAGAAAATTTTTCAGAAGCTGCTCTCCACTCTGTTCTATTGATTGGAGCCAACTACAAGAACATTGAAAACCAATTTGGAGAATGCAACTATATCTGTGAAGATTGTTCTTCATAACACAGACTGATAAGGAATATTTCTGTGTGAATTATTGCCTGGTATATGTGCTTACCTTAAGACTTCAGCAGATGGTAAATTGCATTCTGCAAGTTTGGTGCTAAATTTGAGCTGAGTTGGATGCTAGCAATAGCAGTACCAACACCTCTTCAAAACTCAAAATACAGTAGCAAAACATAGCAGCAGAAATGTCGACTTCTTGTGCTGCCCACACTAGCTCAGGGCAGAAGCAGAAGTTTCTCTCCATTGTAATATTTTGACAAAAACCCGTTTGTGGTAGAACCGTGCTTGTTTACAAGACTAGAAATTCAAACAGTGTGATTTTGCTTATGTTACAGAACAAGCATAACCACAACTGGACCTAAACTGAATGGATCCAAGTTAGAGAATCATATATAAATGAATTAATCAAAGACAGGAGAATTTTATAACTAACTGAGAGCGAAAATTTGACCCTAAGTTCTTGCAGAAATTCTAGAGTCTATTTGTTTAGTGGATGGCTCCAGAGGTCATTGAAATTAAGAAAATCATAGAAATTAAGACAAGGTCCTGAGTATATCATTTTAGATATGATCCATAAATGTCTATTTGAAAGCATTTCTCTATATATTCTTAATTTCTTTTCTGCTTCCTGCATCTTTCATTTTCAGCAGTTTGCTGTTTCCAGAGATAGGCTACAGTTTTCTAAATTCAGTGCAGATTCAAGTTACACAATGTATGCTCTCCCATATATTTTTGTTCTTGTCTTGTTGATCTTAGAGAATAAAATAAATTACAATTTTTGACTACAAGTCAATGGCTGCTTTTTGGCCAACAGAACAAAAGCACTAGACAAATCCTTTAGAGATGGAAGTTACACTACACTTACATTTACAAATGCAAGGAGTGCCAAACACATTAGTAGGTCACAATGGGTAAGATCTTAAGAATGACCTGAATCTTACATGGTGAAGGTTAGAAAAGAAACCCATGAAGCTGTTTGAGATGAGATGATTGCAGGTTTTAATCCAAAATGAGTAAAATGTGTAAAAGCTTCCAAAAAAAACACACAAGACCAAAAATCCTGGAGTACAGTTCTGTCTTCGTTTTAATGACCAAAAAAAAATCCCTCCTAATAATGTTATATTATTTCTTTTCTGGTAAAATCAACCTTCTACAATAAAAACAGAACAAAAATATTGATTTGTGTCTTTATAGAAAAAGAAATCAAGTTGGTGACATTTTAACTAACTTGTTGCTTTGATATTTCCTAAACAAGATTGAGCAGTCAAAATATCACTTTAACCTTTTCCCTATTTCTCTGTGTTCTTTATATTTTATGTGTTTCTTCTTATTCTTATCTAGCAGCTTGTCCTTTAACTAGCTGCTTCCTGATCAACATACAGGAATAAAACAACTTCCATTGTGGAGTTCAAAGCTGTCATGACAGTCAGCAAAAGGCCTGTTTTCTTCTTTAAGTTGAAAGATGCATTTACTTAGAATATTTTGATATCTAGAATCTTCCTTGTCTTCTTTTTTTTTTCAAAATGAAAAAGCAACATGCATGAATAAATTTTCTGTTGCCAAGTATTTTGACAAAATTAGAATTAAAATGGTTATTGCTACAAAGGGATTCATTAGATAAATAGTACAGGTACGTTACTAGAGAAACAGTAAGTGGCTCAGTATGAAAGAAGTGTACTGGCTTTCAAAAGCAGATCTAGAATGTTGGAAAAGGGGGTATGGCAGGCAGATTGCACCATGGCAGCAGCTTTTGGGTCCCTGCCAGGGACTTTTCTGAGCCCTAGAAGAGGGGGACTCCCCACCTTCCACTCTGGTCTGAGCACTGTCTCCCCTCAGATGTCTGGTAGCATCTCCCTTCCCAGTCTCAGAGTATAAAAGTGCAGTTTTGTAGTCTTTTATTTTATTTTATTTTATTTTATGGGTGAATCTAGAGGTCATTGAAATTAAGGCAAAGTCCTGGGTATGTAGATATGATCCATAAATTTCTATTTCAAAGCATTTCTCTATATATTCTGATTTTCTTTTCTTCTTCCTGCATCTTTCATTTTCAGCACCCAGGGTTTGCCTCTAGGCCCAGAAAGAAGGCCCCCACCCACTGCCACCACTATCCCCAGGTGACCCCAAGAGCAAGGGAAGCCCCAGAACCACTCCTGCCCTACTCCAGCTGGGGGCTGAGATGAGTAGCTTCACAGGGTGCCACTCTGCCAGGGACAGTGGTAGAAGTGGGATGATTCCCCCCTTTCAAAACCTGCTCCTTGCCCAATCCCCTTGGGTGTCCTCAATTGACCAGAAGAAGGGAGGGGAGTCCTTAATTGGCACTGAAAGGAAGGGACCACTAGCCACCACCATTGTCCCCAGCCCAGCCTGGAATCCTGAATAGCTGCTCCCTACAGTGGGAGTCCCCAGAGTGGTGGGAAAAACCTGGGGATGGGACAAGCAGCAGGGACCCACCTACTGCCACTGCTGCTGAGCCATACACTGCATAAGCCTCTCCTAGCAGCCCCCTAATGGAGTGGTGAAGGAGCAGCCCTGCCACTTCCTCCACCCCTGGTCAGCTGGGGATAGTGGTGGCAGCAAGTAGATCCCCTCTCCTCACCTGCTCCTTGTTTGGTCCATAACCCCACCCAGGTATCTCCCACCAACCTGGGGCTCCAGGCACAACCTTGTGTGTGCAAGGGACCCAAGCATGTGGGGCTGCAGGGAAATGAAGCCACCAGCAGGTGAGCTACACTGATGAGGGCAATATGACTGTGCCACTGCACCCCTCTGGATTCACCCCTGTGGGTCGCCTAATGACAGCTACATCTTAAATTACTCCTTTCTAATAAAATATGTTGTAACACTTCTGATTGCATATAACCATTGGTCTAAAGATCCTGAAATGCATTCTATGAGAAGCTGATGTACAAAAAGATTATGACTAGGTATGTCAGGGGCAGAACCAACAAAGGCACCTCCATTTTTGAACCTCTGTTGCTTTCTTTCACTCTTGACAGTGCTTTATACCTTTGCAAGACCCTTCACAATTACATTTCAGTCACTGGATTAATTTAAAATGTTTTCTTTCATGGACTGGATAGACAACATCTACATCTAGGAATAACTAGAGGTAACATTTTCACACAATTTGTAAAGTTATTTATTTACTTTAATATGCAAAATGGTACCTAATGAGATTTGCAGAAGTTTCAATGGCTACCTCCTAGTTGTTATGTCTACCCAGTCAAATTAGGTGATCATGCTAGGTTTGATTTAGCAGGCACAGTTAACATCACCCTACAAATTGGGAAGTGCTGGCTGGTAACAGGAATCAATGGTTCTGTACCATACATCAAGCTGCAGCCCACTTCGAAGAGAACCATCCTGCTCAGGAAGGTGAGAAACAGCAGAAGAGGAAGAAAAGCACACATCCTGGCCAACAGTTGCATAGATTCATAGATGTTAGGGTCGGAAGAGACCTCAATAGATCATCGAGTCTGACCCCCTGCATAAGCAGG
>NW_005842051.1:1129119-1172987 GCF_000455745.1 Alligator sinensis
CCCCCCCCCTCCCCCCCCCCAGCAGACATCATCCTCATATTGAGGGATAGCCAATACTAATACTCCACATTTTAGGCACATAGGTGGATTTAGATGCCTAAGTGTAATCCTCTTCCATCCTGCTTGAGTGCACAAAATATCCAATCTTAAGGATATGATGGTGGTGTGTTACAAAAGAAGGTGCATTAATAAATTGTCAAAGACTTGAAGAGGGCAGAATAGAATCACACTTAAGAGCCTAAGTCCACTTACATGTCCTATAGTAGAATAGGATCTGGCCCTGTGGTTTCAAGGCCTTCAGGGCAGGGTATCCTGCTAAGAATATACATGGCAGGTTTACATAGCTTGCACTGAAGTATACATCACCAGGTCTTCACTATTATTCTTATCCGTGCAAGTTAAATTAAAACCAATGTGGGTCTGCCTGTTAATACTAGAATCATTGTTTCATTTGCATGTGAATACATACCCGCACAAGCCTTGCCTAAGTGCAATCTACTTTTTCAATCCTTGCAGTGCATCTCTAGGAGGGACTGACTGTTAGCTGATGTAAATGAATATAGGTCTTCTGAAGTTGCTAGAGCTGTACAATTAACCCCAGCTGAAAATCTAGCCCTAGAAGTTTCCACCAGCACAGCTAGATTGCTGTAGCTAAACAGATACAAAAGAAAGGTGAAAATAGGTAATAAAATTCCCTACTGAGGGACATTTCTACCTATCAAAACTTACCCCTCAGACTGACTTATCCTCTTGTTCACTTAATTACTTATAGCTTTCTAAATTCAGGGGTGATCCTAAATTGGTATAACCTACACCTGAATGTGGCCTTCTAAATAGGTATGTTGCACCAATTTAAACTGCCTAGAAAATCAGTTAGTTAATTACAGTCACATTTTGTTCCTGATTATACATCTTGAACCCCTATTTGGCCCTTAGACCTAACACATCCCATAACTGATGTGCAATATATTCCTTTTTCCTCCTACATATCAACTCTGAACCAAGTCTAAGGAGTCTCATTAAGTGTAACAGAGTTTAACTTATATCATATACTACATCCCATCTGAATTGTGCCTCCAGTATAATTTACTTTTATGAGTAAACTAGTGTCAGAGTGCATGGAGCACAACAAATGCGGCTGCCTGAGACAATCAGAATGCAGTGTTTTGGTGCAGGTAGCTCTTCCATTGATCCGCCAAGCCACTTTCATTTATTTATTGACTTCATAATATAAATCCTTTGTATAATAGCAACAATGACAGTGGAATTAAACTTTGTGATTGGAAAATGGTCTCCCGCTTTGAAAATAAATGCCTTGGTCTCACCTCTACGTTTATTTTCTATAACTTCACTGACAGTGCCACAACATTTAACTTGCTGTGGGAGACCATTATCCAGTCACAGTGTTCAGTTCTGTTTGCCTGAGTGCTCAGTTATGCCAAACAAAATTGGCACCAGCCAATCAGATTGCTGGATGCTGAACTTTTTTATTATTATTATATACAACTGTTTGGTTTAAAAAAAAAAATCAATAAATCAGCAACTTCTTTATTTACAAAAGTACAGTTGGTGTTTGCTGACTGACTGGAGCATGCAATAAGCTTCTTCCAAAGCCAAAGTAGCTTGGGAAAAAAACAAAACAAAACAGGAGACTGGGCAACAGTTACAATTGCATCGATATCCACCAGATAAAGTGACCGTGTTTGCATCATTAATCTTTGTAAACAGCATGAACAAAGTCACTGCAAAGAATATTAGCACACAGCAAACAATTTGCCATAACTTTTCCTATACTATTTCTTACAGTGAGAGGTGCATTTCTTGTGACCATGATTTATTAATTTATATGATTTCTTTTAACCCGTTCACTACTTTTTTCTCTATATATAATTTTGTGCAACTAGCAAAACACAATAATATGAAAATGAACACGATGCACCGGCTCAGTCGTTCCAGCAGGTCAACATCCTATCTCTGACAGTAGCCAGCATCACATCCTTCAGAATATGATGCAAAAAAATCTCCCACCATTGGGCAATTTTGACATTTTATGTAACTAAAAGTCATTAGTGTCTAGCAAATGACCTGATGCATGAGAATATCTAGGTCCTTTCTTGAAACAAATATGAGAAAATGTATGTTCCTTCTTACATCTCATGTAACGTACTTATGGATGTTGAAACTATCCATGTAAATGTCTAATTCTAAAATCTTACTTTGCTGTTGTCAGGTGACAATGAGTACCCTAGGTTAATTATGTAATGTGCTCAAAGATTTTGAGCTGCGGATCTTGAGTGGACAGAGGCACATCCCTGTATTATGAAAGCATTTAACCACATCTAAAAGTTGGGCATTGTATCTCACATCATTCTGGTCCCTACATCTCTATTTGAAGGTTGTCTGAAATAACTGTTAAGGTTATCTCATTCTTGACTTCCTTTACTTCACAAGTTCTCAGAGGGATATTTTGCGACTTAAATTGTTAATAGTTATAAAATATTTTGAGACATTTGGATAAAAGCTGTTTTAGAATTACAAAGCATAATTTACAATTACCATTGCTTTTAAATGTTAGAATGGTTTTTATTCAAGTTTTAAAACCTCAGTCCCTGCTATTTTCTCTGTCTCAGTTATGATTACCTATTTTAATAAAAATGTAGATAATTAAGTTCTCTAAAACCAGAGAAAGAAACTGAACACAAAAGTACTTTCAGCTATCAGCTCTATAGGCCTTAAAATATATTTTCTTCTTGTCAAACATGAAGAATTGAGAATTATGGGTAATGACATCTGTTATCCATGTACTCAGCATACATTATAGATATATTTTATGTATTTGGGCATTGTTCTCAGAGTGCCTCTCAATCCTGAGTTATAAGAATTGTGGATTTTAGTTGAATAAGAAGGCAATTTATTTTCCTTTAAATGAATCCTGGGCTTGTATTTTAAAGCAAAGACTGACAGCAAAACCAATGGATGGTTTTCCTATACTGAAAGGAATGCTGGACTTGGAACACAGAAGATATAGGGCGCCTATACACGAGCATGGAGGCTGCTCTGGTGCACAGGAGTTCCAGCGCATCGGAGCGGACTTGGTTAAGCGAGTCTGCTAGAGCATGACAATTGCTACGCTCCAGCAGCCTCCTGCTTCTAGTGCATCAGCATCCCCAAGCTTAAAAATGGTGGTGGGGTGCTTGAAATGAAGCAGGTGGAATGAGTGTTTGTTCAAGCACCCCTGCCACCATTTATAAGTGCGAGGATGCTGATACAGGAGATGTGGCAGTGCTTCAATTAGAGTGACTCTCAGAGCCATTCTTATTAAAGCACCACACCCGCCACCCTCAGAGCACATGTAAAAGTGCCCACAGAGTCATAGCTAATTAGGGTTGGAAGGGACCTCAGGAGGTCATCTAGCCCAACCTCCTGCTCAAAGCAGGACCATCCCCAACTAGATCATCCCTGCCCAGGTATCCCGATATATTTTTTTGGCAGGTGTTTACAGCAACGTTAATCTAATCTAATCAGAATAATTTTCAATCTTAACAATTTCTGAGAGAGTACAAGATTACAAGGGAACCATCATGTGAATAGAAAATAATTCCTTTTTTTAATTTTAGCACACATAGGAGGGTCTATTAGAAGAGATAAGGGCTAAGTGCAGATGTTCAAAAAGCCCCTGGCAGAAGCTCTCTATAGCACTTTATTTAAAGTGCTATAAATTAGAGCACAAGCAAACTGAACAATGTTTTGTTTGGTGACAGGGGCCCAGATCCTGCCCACACTGGCCACTGGGGTGCTCCTGGACAACTCCCAGGAGGCTGCTGAAGTGGTCCCTCTCCCCAGTCTCATCTCCTGCCAGCTGACAACTGTCAGCAGTGGCTGGGGGGGAGAGACCTGGACCCCCTCTCCCACAGCCTCCCTAGCCAGGCAGCCCTCCTGGCCAGCCTTGTGGGGCTGTATCAGTGACAGCTGAGGGGGTTGGGGCCAGCCCAGTGGTTGGGCAAAGCAAATGAGCCTGGGATGGCAGCGATCATGCTCTAAGTTAACCCCCAGTCTGGCACAGACATTCGATAAAGTGCTCTAACAGAAAGTGCTTTAGACTAATACCTCATCCATCAAGGGTTAACTTAGAGCATGATCCACCATATTTTAAGCTCTCTAAGAGTGTGAACCTCTGTTTAGTTATGGCTTTAGAATATTTTCTGTGCACTTAAAATGCAATAGGTATAATGGCTGTACCTATCTAAGAGGTACAAACACCAGTACAATCTTCTCTCTGGTGTGATTTTTTTTTCCTTTGGCTTTTAATCAAATTTTTGAATACAATCAATGGCTTTCCTCAGATTCAAAAGCAGAGAGCTCATATAATTTTAGTATGTAAATCTTCATTGTGGCTGTGGGTCAGATCTTCAGCAGACCTTTAGTAAACTAGCTTGCATTTCACAGATTAATATAGATTCACAGATGTTTAGGGCTAGAAGGGACCTCGTGAGGTCATCAGGTCCAGCCCCCCTGCTCTGGGCAGAAAAGACTGTTGGGGTCAAATAACCCCAGCAAGGTGTGCATCCAGTCTCCTTTTGAAGATCTCCAGGGTAGGTGCCTACACCACCCCCGCTGGGAGTCTATTCCAGAGTCTGGTCACACAAACCATGAAGAATATCCAGTCTGAAACTGTCTTCTAAGAGTTTATGATCACAGCTCCTGGTTTTCCCCTGAGGTACTTTGGTAAAGAGTTGTTCCCCTAGCCCCTGATGCTCTCCCCTGATATATTTGTAAGCTGCCACCAAATCCCTCCAAAGTCTTCTCTTTTCTAGGCTGAACAGTCCCATATCTGTCAGCTTTTCTTTGTATAAGTTGCTCTTCAGGCCTTTAATCATACAAGTGGCTCTTCTCTGGACTCTCTCCAGCTTCTACACATCCTTCTAGGATATGCTCATTTGAGCACTTTAAAAACAGTATGCCCCTGTGGTGCACAACAAAGGAAAAAACAAGTTAATCCTTCATTCAGAATAATGGAGGGTCTCTTTGTGCTGGCTAGGTCCTCTTTGTGACATTCAATTAAACTGTTTTTAAATAAATACTGCATTTAAAGTGGACCTACAGACAAAGTAGCTTGTAAGTTTTTTCTTTCACTATATAAGAAAGGTTGCAAGTTAAAGTGTCTGGCCCCTCCCCTTTTTTCTTTCTTTTGCTACTCATTTATTTCCAAAAATATTTTTGACGGATTCTTAGATAATTCAAGTATGTCAATTTGCAGTTTTGTCAGATCTTTAACTAGAAGGACTGAAGGAGCTAATCCTTATCAAGGACAACTTTTCTGCCAAACATCAGTGTTAAGTACATATTTTTAAAAGGCAAACAAATATAAAAGAATTTTCAACATTTTGAATGCAAGTTGCCTTCCTTCTCATTTATTCAGATTTCAATTCCTTGATGTATCCAATGTCATAAAACTAGTAGTTTTCTGCTCATATATACACTCCCAAAGAATACAAGATCTGACATTCTAATATAAAAAACAAGAAAAAACATAATTTTAAAATTAATTTCATTAATTCTTATTACACCATAAGATCCAAAAAAGAACAATCCTATTTTTTCCCTTTGCATATAATCATTAAAATTGACATTCAGAATTGCTACAGGAATCATTCTGAGAAATACTTTGGCCTGTGGCATAGGGTCATGCTGATACAACCAGTCTACTGTACTTGTAAAATACTGGCACAGCACAGGTGTCAAACTGCATTATGTACAAAGCCATTCAATTTAACAAAAGAAAACCCACACTTTAATGTTCATTAATTCCTGGGATTACATCTGTGTCCTATGATCAAAGTAAAATGAGTAGAAATAAGTCTCCAGATCAGTAGACACGATAAGTTAAAGTTGTTCAAGGGCAGCTGAAATTTTGAACCAGAATAATTTTAACCACCAGCAGCCCTTTGAAAAAGGAAACTCGGATCAAACGTTCAATAAGAACAGCTACTATTAATAATCTCCTGTGGCATCCCTATGAACCTCCAACTTGAACAGAAAGGGTGGGGTATGCCGTCCTCAAAATAAACACATGATATAGTGGGTTGAGTACTCTGCTGCAAAGTGGAAGGGTGGAGTTTGGACTCTCCTTGTGTAGAGGGAAGAGTTTAGTCTGGATATACTATGCTGTGGGTAAGTGATAATTGCTAAGTTATTTTTAAAAAGGGGTCACTCCCAACACCAGTGTTTCAAGCTGACATTTGGAAGAATGAAATTATCCTCCTGGTTGGCTTATGAAAGAAAGAGTTTAGGCACCTAGTTCCAGAAAAGATTTCAGAGCTTAGGGACAATTATAGACGTGCTCTGGGAGGCAGGGGGGTGGAGGGGAGGAGAGCTGGGGTGTTTTAATTAGTGCAACTCTGAGAGCCATGCTAATTAAAGGGAGGGGGATGCTTTAATTAATGCAACTCCAAGTGCCATACTAATTAAAATGGTGGTGTGGGTGCTATAACTAAAGCTTGTTCAAGCTTTAGTTCAAAACGGCCCACTGCCATTTTTCAGCACAGGGATGCTGATACACATGACGTTGGAGTCTGCTGGAGTGTGGTTATTACCATGCTGCAGTGGATTCGATTAATCAAGTCTGCTACAACATGCTGTAATTACAGCGCGTCAGAGCAGCCTCCCTGCATGTGTATAGGAACCCATGAATTCCAAGTGGAGCAAGGTGCTTCCCTGCCTCCAGATTTAGGTACTTTAAACTCTGCTGATGTGAGAGATTTAAAACATACTAGATGAGACCCTATTTCATCAATCAAGTGCCTAAGTGGGCTTAGGTACTAGTGTATGGTCCTATTCCACCTTTCTTGCGTCCCTGAAAAATTGTTAGCAAGCTTACTTTTGTATTGCCTTGAAAATTAGTCAGAGCAGCAAGCAGGAAGAAGAACCATCTATCTGTTGTTTTGTTTGTTTTTCAGGGACTCAAGGAGGGTGGAATAAAATCACATTTAAGGACCTAATAGGGGAAGTGTTCTCAGCCTTCCTAATTTTCTAGCTTAGCCAGCTCATATTAGAATATTAGTTGTTGTGAATCACATTCTGAGGAGCCATGTGTAACGCTTTGATATAAGGAGTTTGGGCATCCACATCAGGGCTTTGAACTCCACTCTGGAGCTAGGCATCTAAAAATATGAACTGCAGTGCTCAGTAAACACCTTTGCACCAGCACCTGTGCTGGCCCCAGAAGCCTTACCAGGAGTCCTGCAGGCCTCCTGAAGCAGTAGCAGCACTGAGCTAGCTGCTTAAAGCCTGACCGGGACATCCAGGCTCTCTTTCTGGCGACACACACTGCTGCTGCATGAGCCACGCCGCTTTTTTCAGTAGTGGTTTTTTTGACATCAGGATCTCTGGGTGTCAAAAACACCCTGCTGCACTGCAAATTAGCAGTGTGGCAAATGGGTGCACATGCACCATGTTTGGTTTGTGATGCCTTAAACTACTTTGAGGTGCCGCAAGCTACATGTGCACACTCATCAGGACGTGCCCCCAAAGTGTGCTTAAAACTAGTTTCAGGTGTTAATGTGTGGACAATCCAGGGGCTAAGAGCTCCAGGAGTCACCTAAGAGTAATGTTCAAGGCCCTTAGAGACTGTAAATCTAAGGAGACAAGAACACCTCACAGCTAGCAGTCCACCTGAGTGACAAAGGGAAACTGAGGGACAGCCGAAGAAATATTTTCAACATTCTTGTTTGATTTTTCAAAAGTTTGTGTGGATAAGAGTTATTGCACTCTCCAGATAGGAATGAGTATATGTTTCAGGACTAAGGGGATTTTCAGAACAGTTTGTTAAACATACCTGAGTTTCCCCGAGTGCTCTTTAGGCTGAGTACTCTAGGAAGACAGATTTAGGACATGATTATAAGTCTGGCTGTTCAGTCTGGAATTTTAATAAAGCTCACACCATTAGTTAGTTTCTTCTGATTAGTTGTGTGTCAAGGGAACCAATAAGCCTATAGGTACAGATTAAGCTACTCAGAGATTGTATTGGGACATATTAACAGCACTGGAAACGATGATTTTAGGGCTAATGGTCATTTTACCCCTACACATAATCATCCAGTGTAGCAAAACTATTTCCCAGGAGATTTCTGTTTTCTATCGGTTCAGTTGACTGATTTTTTTCCCCACATGTGCCCACCAGAGTAATGTCCCACATTATTCTATGAGACAGATCTCCTCCCTGTACTCTATAGCTATATTCATCAAAGATGGATTCAGGCCTTTTTCAAGAACTTGTAAGAATGTTCTCCATACTAGAGGGGGATGGGACTGGACAGACAGTTCACACTGAGCGAGGGTAGGATTTTGGGGGAAGCAAACCTTTCTTCTGCCACATTCACATAACTGAACTGGAAGCGGTCATGGTGTTCCCTGGGGGAGCATCTATTCTCTAAGACCCCCCCAGGGGAGGACAAGAAACAATGGTATAAACAGATAGAAGATTGCTTCAGACTGGACATAAAAAACTTCTTTACAAGTTGAGTGCTGAGGATTTGAAACAGGCTTCCCGCAGAGGTCACCCACCCTGGTGATCTTCAAAAAGTGTCTTGACACCCATCTTGCTGGGGTCATCTGATCTCCAGAAGTCTTTCCTGCCCAAGTGCAGGGGTTCTGGACCCAGTAATCTGTAAGGTCCCTTCCAGCCGCTAACAGCTATGAAACTATGCAGGCAGGTGTGGCTTACCAGTTTCACAGAGCCATGTCTGAGGTGGAAACCTGCCTTTATTTTGGGCTTTCAGGAACAGCCACAGACTGTAGGCTGTTCCAGCTGGATATTGCAGACATAGAGCTGGTGTAGAGGGACAGGACACGCAATGGAATAGCAGTAACCTATGACAGAACCTAAGGAATTCCCTGCAATGAGGGTGCTCCTCCTATCCTACCTGCCGGTGGGGCATAACTGTGCTTCCGCCTCACATGGAGCCATTGGATGGAAACTTTGCAAAAGAATCATCATGATCAATCATTCCATTACAATTCATGGCAAATTTTCCTGCAGTAACAGTGATATGGCTCAGTGCTTTTATATTGCTGAAATATTTGAATATTATATATTTGTATATATTGCTGAAATCTTTAGAGATTGTAGCATCAGTGTAGCTGCACATTATAAACCTTCAATGTAGATATGCTGCACCACAGTAAAATAGGCCTTGCACCAATGTGATTTTCAGGGCATCAAACTGATTAATGATTTACCAAGTAGTCTTTGCAGCAAGCAAAGCTGCTCTTGTTCATCGTGCCTTTGCTGGAAGGCTGAATATTATGTATGGAGTTTTGTTGGGTTTTTTTTAGAAGAGCATATCATTTATAAACAATAGTATGCTTAAGTAGGTCTGATTCTCCATTTAACTTAATAAAAATATCCTGTGCCAACTGAAATCAATAGAAAATCTGGACCCAATGTGTTGCTTTGGTTATATGCATTTCTAATACTCTTTTTTTTTTTTTGTAAACAAGAGAGAGTCATCTAGCAACCTTATTGGCCAATGCCAATTTTATCTAACATAATGGATAATAAAACAAGAGGGTTTCCATTACTGCAGCTTGCAGTGGACTGACATTTGGCAGTGAACAACCTTTTTAAAGTTCAAGCACTGCATTAAAAAGAGGATTATAAAGGGCATCATTAGAATTTAGGAAGGAAACTGTTATTCAGCATTTCAATTACTGAGCTACATGAGTGGCAGTAAGAAATAATAGACACAAATTAGTACTATTGAATGTTCCTAACTATCTAGTCAACAGCCTTGAAAAGTGATTTGGACTCAGATACTGTCATAAATTTGGAGATGTTCAAATAAACTCACTTTTCTTACTGTCACTGCTTTCTTAAAGCTCTGCTTTCATAGCTTTGTCAGTACAAAATTAAGAACCCCGAACATTCACCTTATTAGCCTGATTGCAGTCCTATTAGCATTTTCTCTACCTTTCCCATTGCTGTAGGCACACACAATTTATTTAAGACTTACTCACAAGTTACAATCCAACAAAATAAACAGGAATGCTCCTTCCATAAAATCTTATACTTTTAATTAGCCCACAGAGACTGTTAATACGGTATTTCAGCATATATAATGCTGTCTCTTTTGTAGTATATCACATGGCTTACAGTATAAAGAATATAATGATTTCCATGTGGTTGCCAGTACAAAGGATAGCAAGGTCTATAAAGCAGAAGGTGGTGAGTTTCAAAGATGCTGATAAATTTTGTTGTTATCTAGAATATTACAAATCTGTACTGCTTGTTCCCATTTTTTTCTATAAAGAATGTCTTGGGTAAAATTATAGACTCTTTTTTCCTTATATGCTCTATCTAGATAGTGGCTTTCTTTCCATGGGAGATTATCCTGGAGAAAATATGTGTTTTTCAATGACAGTGTCACTAGGGGCTAGAAGGTTTTTTTTCAGGTGATGTTCTTCCTGCTCTTTCATATAGTCTATAGCACTTTTTAAAAAAATAGTGCATCTTCAAAGCCAAAGTTGTGTTTATCATACTAACAGAGATATTGTTTTATGGATCTGAATGATATTCAGCTGTCACATTTACTCACATGAACTGATAAATTTGTAATGGCTGGCAGACAGAAATTGATTTATGAGTTTGTGGGAATGGAATGGAACCACTGAAAATGCCCTTATTAAAAATTTGCAGTTTTTCACAAGGACTTGCTTGCCTTAATAAATGTAAGAATAGGTTTGATTTCATTCAGAATTAATGTAGTTTGAAATTGAAATGAGTCTCACTTCCTGCCTCCAGGAGATCTGCTGGCATTTCTAGTGTTATGTCTGAGCCTATGAAATAAAACTAAGCTGAAAATGGAAAATAAGATAAATTCTCCATAATTTGCACAATGAACACATTTTATGAGGTCAAAATCAATTAAATTTAGAAAATGTCAGTTTGGTACAGCAAATGAGTTATTTATTTTACAGTATCAATAGCCATTAGGTTCACTATAGCTGAAGAAATCTGAAGAGAGGAAGTACCTGAAGATTGTATTATCTTAAAAATAGATTTCACTAGATGTATGTTCATATTGGTAGGTCTCCTTATAACTGAACAATATTGAAAGAAAAAGGACATCTCTTTATTTATATGACCCAGTGATATTACACTAAAGCCAGATTGATTGGTTCATCTTGATTGATAGTGGTCAATTAATAATATTATAGTGTCTCTAATTAACGCACGGGAAGGCACCTTGTGCTGCCACTACTTGTCCCTGGGGAATGCCCGTGCCATGTGCGCTTTGGCAGGCTGCAAGTTACCCCGGGTGGGGTAGGGGATGCTGGGGCCAGCACTGGGCAGGCCCCAGCAGCCTTACCTCAGCAGCTGGGAGCCTCCTGGGGCTACAGCAGCGGCAATTCTGTCTCACAGAGCCTGGCTGGGAGCCAGAGCCTGGCTGCGGGTGGCCCAGCTCCACTTTTGAGTGGCATGCATTGCCTATGCATGTGCTGCTCCACGTTTTTTTCCCACCCATGGGAAAAAGGAACAGAGCAGCACACACATAGACAACGCACCCTTGAAGCACAGAGAACATTTAAATATGTGGTATGTAGTGCTGCAGATGTGTTTGCAGTGCTACATACCACACAGCTGCAGTTGTCTGGATATGGCCCGTGGGAATGTCCACACATACAAGCCTGTGCACTTGCAGCAGCTCAAATAGCAGCAGCACAAATTTGTGCCGGAGATTTGTGCCTCAGCACACATGCCTGAACATGCACTTCAGTGTGGGACAAATTGTGCCACTTATGGCAAACTGACCCTGCCCAGCTCCTCCCAGATCTTCAGCCAGGAGGAGCTAGAGGTTGGGGCCAGCACCCGTGCAGGCAGCTCAATGCAGGCAGGACCCGGCCCAGCCTGAAGGCACCTATCTTCTGACTGTGGTGCCAGGAACCCAGGTGCCAGTAAGAGCGGCGTGGTTCTGCCTAGGGCTGCACACCAGTGGGCCAGCCTGAGCCAGTTCCATGTGGCACAGGCAGTGCCAAGTCCCAGGCAGCCAGGACCTCACTGTACTGTCAAGGGGCTCTGCCAGTATTGGGCCTGAAGCACCCTGGCAGCCACTGCTGCTGCTGCTGAGGGAGGGCTGTGTGCTGTGCAGGCAGGTGGGGGACCCAGCCCTCCCAAGCAGTCCCTTGCATGCCCACAGTCCCCCACACACTCCCTCACACACAGTTCCCTCCACCCCCAGTACTCCTCACCTCCATGTCCCTGCTTACCTGGGATAGAGCCTGGGTTTGATCCACTGCTGCAGCCTACTCACACTCCCTTTCCTGCTTAACTAAAGCTGAGGCCCTAGCTGCTACAGAAGATTGCTCTCCATGGGAGGAATCTATCATTTTTTAAAAAGCTGAAGAGTCACCAAAGCTCTACTGCACTGTGGACCAGAAATCAAAGTAAGGTACTTCTATCATGGTGAGAAAATCAACTTTTCCGCTTAAGACACTCACCCCAGCTTGAGGAGACTGATTTGGAGTATGTTTTATGCATAAGAATACAGTACTGTGGGGATTACATCAGTACAGGCAATTAAAAGTCTAGCCCTACCAATTTTCTGGGATAGAGAACAAGGCAATACTAATATTTTATTGTATCAATGAAGTCACGCTTTTGTTTGAGGTAACTTTTTAAGACAGAGGAACAATATACTTGTTTTCATTGTTACAAAAGCAATCTGTAAATCTTTCAAAATTTCCTAAAGCATGAGGCTGACATCATCTACATAGACTTCAGCACAGCCTTTGAAACTGTTTCTCATGAGATACTCTCAATTAAGTTGGAGGGTACTGGCCTAGACCAGCCTACAGGGAGGTGGGTTGGCAACTGGCTCAGAGGCCCATCCCAGCGAGTTGTAATTGATGGGATGGCCTCATCCTGGAGGGCTGTCTCCAGTAGTGTCCCCCAGGGATCAGTGCTTCAGCCCATGCTCCTTAACATCTTTATCAATTACTTGAATGAGGGAGTAGAAAGTGCAATGATTAAGTTTGCAGATGACACCAAGCTGTGGGGAAATAAGGGCACCTCTGAGGACAGAGTAAGGATCCAGGAGGACCTTGGTGGTCCACTGGCTAACACCACATCTGAATGGGACCTGGAGGTGAAAATCAACCAGAGGATAAATATGAACCGTCAACGCAATGAAGTTGCCAGCAGGGCAAATATAACTCCGGTGCACAAATATAACTCTGGTGTGCATCAGCCAATGCCAGGGGTGATGCATAGGGGGTTCATGTGGGTGCTCGTGCACCCCCTGAGCATAGCGGTGCACCCCCTGCAGGTGATCACTGCTTGGCACCCTCGGTCACTGCTTGCCACCCCCTGTGGTTGGTTGGTGCCTGCGGGTGGTCCACGATCGCCTCTGGCCACTGCCGATGCTGCTGGAGGCACCTGCAGGTGGTCGCCGACCTCTGCTTGGTGCTCACCACTCCCCTCCCCTACCACCAACAGTGTCAGTGGTGTCTGCACGAGCTCCCTGCTTATTGCTGCCAGGGTCCTGCCACCACCAGCACAGCCATGCCCCCCAGACACTGGGGGCACGCACCGTTCATGGCGATGCATTGCCAATAGATCCAGAGAGGTGCTTCTTCCCCTCTATTCAGCATTGGTGAGGCCACAGCTGGAGTACTGTGTCCAGTTCTGGGCATCGCGCTTCAAGAAGGAAGTGGATAAGCTCAAAAGGGTACAGAGAAGGGCCACCTGTATGATCAGGGGCCTGGAAAATAGGCCCTATGAGGAGGGACTCCAGGAACTGGGTTTGTTCAGTCTGGGTAAGAGAAGACAGACATGACTTGATAGCTGCCTACTAGTATGTCAGGGGCAAACACCAAGATCTAGGGGAGCAACTCTTCAGAAAGGTACCCCTTGGGAGGACAAGGTCCAATGTGCACAAGCTAGTTGAGGAAAAATTTAGGCTGGACATAAGGAAAAACTTCTTTTCAGTAACGGTATTTAGAATCTGGAACACACTCCCAGCAGAGGTGGTGTAGTTACATTCCCTGGAGGTGTTCAAGAGGAGGATGGACAAGCATCTTGTTGAGCTTGTTTGAGCCCAATTACCTCCTGCCCACGGCAGGGGGCCTGACGATGATCTTACAAGTCCCTTCCAGTCCTACTGTTCTATGATTCTATGATTCTACATAGGTTTTATAAGAACACCCACTTTCAAGCCTTTTGTAATGGAGCAAAAAACCCTCCTCTCTCAATACACAACTGACACTTTCATCCATGTTTCTTTGCTGAACTACCAGCAAATCCTTTTATATCCACTGTGTTTTTGAGACAGATTTAATGCTGACATAGTAGTAGCCTGTTGGTTCTGTTTTGTCATGTCACTGATTTTTGTTCATTCTGTTTCACTTCCCTGCCAAGCATTTACCTAAACTGCTGCTCACTAGGGTTAGATGGTGTAGTGATCACTGGGCTCAGTTAAGATAGTCAAGCATGAATGAGAAGAACTAAACTACAAGTTTTATTGTAAGTAAGTAAGCTTCTGTGGTCCTTTAGTTTCTGCAACTGAGGGTCCTGCTTCCAGTTCCCACCTTTTCTAAATAAGTGACTATCTCTGAATTTTAACTTTTATCATTACATCTTCCCTTTTAACAATCATTACAAAAATCAATTAACACAAACATTCATAATAACTATCTACAGAAGAAGGGTTGCTAGCCTTTACCACTCGCTTTCCTATTCCCCCTTTTCTATAGCTCCTTCAGCGAGTTGCTGAGTCTTTCAAGAAGTTTCACTTTCCTTGCATACTGTTTAAGTATCAGACTCAGTTTTCCAATTTGTTTATAATAGGAAACATTTCCTTCAAGACTTGATAGACTTGAGTCCTTATACTGGGATCTGATTGTCACTTTTGGAGCATTATTACATTTGAGATCAGAAGTGCCAATGTTCCTAGTACTACACGAAACACTGTTTTTTTTTTATCAGTCACTTGCAGGTTTGGCATGCTTCTGGACGTGATACAAAGTTCACCACCTAGACTGATGAGGCTGACCTCCTCTTTCTGGATGATAGTATTTGCATTTATGTACTTAGGTACATTTCTTCCCATATGGAAATGGTTGCCCCTTGTGTTCTGGAACAACTGTTTTCTTCCTAAAAAGACTGTCCGGACTTGGGCTGCGGTGGTCAAGAGGATCATCAGGAGGTATGAATATTGTATCTTGTTGTACTGCAAGCACACAATTAACTAGACTCAGTTTTTCATAAGCTGACAGACCCACAATTGGTGTCACTTCTCTAGGATTCAAAATGATTGGGAGTTTATATATATTCTACTTTTATATTGGATGTGAGCAATACATCTTCCTTTCACTAGCATTTTTTGTTCCTGAATAGGGAGTTATTTTAATGTTTGGTGCACTCACTTTTTGGTTTCGATTTCAATTTTTATATTTATGCTCTGGTAGAATATTAACCTGAGCTCCAGCATCAAATTTAAACGAAACCATTGTTCCCTGCACTGGCAAAATCCAGTCTCTCTCATTGGTCTTGCTTGATTTTACTATGCCTACAAAAAAAGTCCTCTTCCAGTGCAGGCTCAACTCTGCGTACTTGAGGTTTATGTTTGGGAACTCTTATCAGCTGGAAAAATGTTTTCTTTTGCCACAGTTAGAACTTCCAAATCTTGTACAGCATTTGGGGCCACGTTGCCTTGGATACTTGCTAAATTACGGCCTGTAAGCTCTCTCTTCCCTATAGGTCTCCTTAACAATAGAAAATTCAACCCGGTAAGAGGGTTTTTTTCTGGCTGTTCCTTGATGCTTACTGCATGGGTGACTGCTTTTCATGGTCCTTCTTCAGCTTTGGCCTTCACAATTTCTGCTGCCTTAAAAATCTGTATAGTTTTTTCTAGGAACAAATCTCCCTAACTCAATGGCTTTTCATGTAATGCAGTGTCTGCAGTGCCACAGATGATCCTATCTCTAATCAGAGATTCTGTTAAGTTCCCAAAAGCACAGTTCATGCTCCATCTTTCTAGTTCAGAAGCATATTGATCTAGACTTTCTCCTGTTGTTTGTATGCACATAAAAATCTGTGTCTTTCAAAGGTCTCAGTCTTGATTCAGAGCTGGTCTAACTCTACCCTAGCTGTACAGTTAGTCTGACGACTGAGATACCACCCTAAGATATTACCTGGCCTCTTGCATCTTTCTGGACCATTTCAACAACATTACTTTTAAACTGTCATTCTTTTATGGTATGCAGTAATTTTTAAATTTAGTATTATATTTAACTATATATTTCAACCCTCTGCAAACATAAAGGTGTTATATATAATTAGGTCTTCCTCTCCCACAATATGCAAGACTTGAGAATCTGACTTTGTCTTTTTTCTCTTCTGCTCCAATGAGCTATAGGTCACCTAAACCTTTATCTGAATGTCCTCTAGTTTTCATCTATACTGTGTGATGACAAAAGACAGGTTGGGGTTGTAACATGTCCCTGACTAACTGTCCTTTTACTCAGACTATTGCTGTGCAAAAAGATTGCTTATAAAAGATTTTGTCCTTCCACATGGCTGCCTTGCTCCACTTGCTCTTATTTTTCAACTTCTTTTTTTCCATTTAAATCTCAAATTCTTTCACATTTCTTCTCATTCAGTACTTCTGACACCAGGCAGTGATCACCAGTCAGGCATGAATGAGAAGAACTAAACAAGTTATATTGTGGAGAAGAAAACAAGTTTTGACCATCCTTCAGCCTCTCTAACTAACAGATACTCCCCAAGTAAGGAACTATCTCTCAATTTCCAACTCTTCCTAATTAGGGAGCATCTCTAAATTATAACATTTATAACTATAGATGTGAAAACCATGCTGGCACAAAATTCACCATATTTAGAGAAAAATGTATATGTATGGTGAAATTGATCTGGTTTATGAGACTAACCTTCTATAATTATTTTTTTTTTAATTTAAAAACAGGGGGAAATATGATAATTTTCAAAAGAAATACTAAATTATTCAAATCCTCAGGCTAAGTCTCCCATAAATATGATATAATGTCTCCATTTGCATTCCTAGGAAGGTCTGATGGACCTTTGAGCAAAGCAGTGAAGTAGACGATAGTTTTTTCCAAGCTAATGTTGTATACTAAAAGGAGCCAAAAGCCAGTAAAAAAAAAGTTGGGAAATATATTCCATATTTATTTCTTTTCTTTAGCAGATGCTCTGCCTATATTTCAGCTATTTGACTTTCCTTCTCCAAATAGCATGTGATCCTACCCTGAGGAAAGTCAGATAGCCAAAAAATAGACACAGCACCTTCTAAAGAATTGAAATAAACATGGAATAATCACTCAGATATATGAAGCAAAACTCAGGGCACAGAGATAAAATAAAACAACAAAAGAAACAGATAAGCCTAAACTAGACCAAGATAAGCCAGAGGGGTATAATGACAGTTTTCATTGGTATGGAGGAGAAGATATGCTGTGGCCTGGGGAAGTAATGAGAGAACTGTAATGAAGTGATAGGATAGTGTGCAGTTGGACAGGGAGGAGATTGTATCCACTTAAAGATGAACTCAATGAAAGCTTCATTTTGGGGAGAAAAACGAAGCTATTAAGATAAGGCCAAAACATGAAATCTAATGATGTTAGAATTTTATCCATTTGAAGTCTCCATGACTCCAGAAAACGTTAAGGTTCATAAGCAGTGTAGGCTTCACCCTAATTCAAAGGACTAATATGGAGTTCATCCATAATTTTCATCCATAATCAGTCATATAATCCCTTCCCTTCCCAGTCATCCCCTAAGATTATATCACTGTTCAGGCTCTGATCCAAGGCTAATATTCAGCTGAAATTCTCATTGGCTTCAATATATCTTGGTTTAAGCTTTGGATCCTGTCATTGTAGGCGTTGTATAAAATCCTGAGCTGGATAACAGTGGAAACTGCTGTGGCTGACTGTTCAACAGAGGCCCATGCTAAAAGTTGACCTGTTTTGGGTAATAGTATTAGCCAAAAAGAGCGGAGCTGAGTTTTCTTTTCATAACCTAGAAAAGCAATCATGGTGAAGGAGGGAGACCTCCACCCACAGAAATTAGTTCTTGCACTGTATTCTAATCTGACAACCGTTTTCTTTCCAAATCATATATTTAATTGGAATCCTTCAATAGAGTCAGTGCAGCTCTTGGGTTGTATGTACATTTCTTAACTACAGCAAAACTACTCAGTGATCGCTATAAAATGATATTTAGGGGTTTGCTTTTGGGAACTGGGTTGTAGGTAAAGTAGATATTGCATTAGAACAATGGTCCAGAGCAACAACAAGGGTTACTTAGTTTCTAAAAGCTTATTTGTGACAAAATTTCCTTCAAAGCCCACTGTCTCTGACACAGGCAAGCAGACACAGTCTGGGAAATTGAAGACATGCACCACACTGTCCCATAACATGAAATAAAGGACTCTGCCACTCTGGCCAGGTCACAGTGCCCAACTTCAGGGCCCTTAAGATTTCTGGCTTTGGGGAACAGACCAAACTAGGAGAAATCAGTAAAAGCTCAAATTAGGATGTGTGCATGTGATGCGTTTGTGAAACAAAAGAATATGCTGACAGGACAGAATCTGGACACTATGATGACCATAGGGAAACCAATCAGTGATGCCCAGAGATGAAGAGTCATCAGAAGGGGAGAAAGGATAAAAAAGGAGAGATTTCAGAGCAGCAAAGGGTCCCCGAGAGGGGAACCTGAGGCCACCATTGATACTACCAGCCCGTCTCACCCACCCCACTGGGGGGGTAAGAGGGGTGGGCCATGACCTCTGACCTTCAGGCTGCTAGCATCTGACATTCAAAAGAGAACCTCAGAGTGAAGCTTGCATACTGGCCAGATGTACCTTGACTCTGTGAACCCTGGTATTGGTAGATTTCTTGGACTGGTAGATATAGAATTGTTTGCATTATTCTTGTCTGGTATCTTTATGTATCAATAAAATTTACCAGTTATCAGAAGGAAAGGTCATGGTCAGTCTGAGGATTTGGGTCCACCCAGAACAAGGTATGTGGGTAACAAATCCAGTGCCAACACTCATGTAGAGGGAGCACTTGCTCAACATAATATGTAAGTAGGTCAGGGTACGGTGCATGATTCCCCCTCACCCTCCCTGCCTCTTTTATTCCTTCCACTCTCCTCAGATGCATTTTCTTTAGGACTTATATACCTCAGAAAGCTGAGTAGCACAAAATGTGGGTAGGACACTGGAAGAGGATGTAGCAGCATTTTTATTCTTATATTTATTTACTAAAAAATACTCTGCTTCTAAAATAGTTCCCATTCTTTTTTTTTTTCTTCATTCTATTCTCTCTCCCTTTGAGGTTTTTTAACTTCTTTTTTAAAATGCAGCTCTTCAAACCAACATTTTCATTGATAAAAGAGTAGGTAGATTGAAAGATTAAAGTTTATAAATGATGTTGAATTATTAGTGGAAAGTTATTAAGGACTTTGTTACATGGTAATTTTGGGTGGCTCCTGGAGCTCCTAACCCTTGGATTGTCTACACATTAACACCTTAAAGTGGTTTTAAGCACTTATTATTCAGCTCAAAGTTATGCCACTCCAAGGCAGGATTATTGCTGATCTGCACTACTCAGCTCTTGTTCTGCTAAAGTGTGGCCATTCCCCAGAAATGTGCCACCTAAGCTAAAGTCTACCAGTGTCTCAGGATCACTCACACCCCAGCCTGGAAAGCCTTTTCTGGTTCACCGGCCCTTTAGTAACAACTCACAGCTCCAGCTCCAGCTCCTAGTCATGCTCCTGCAGTGGTCACCAGGCCCTTAGTGGCAAGTCACAGTTGTGCAGGTCAGAGACAGTCAGAGAAGGTTTCTAGATTAAGGATGTTATTGCTCCAAACTCCAAGCTAGCACTAACACTGATCAATATTTGTGCAGCTCACAACATAAAATGTAACAAGGTCCTAAGGGTTCCTTGATCACCTATGTGTAAGCAGGTGGATGTACCTACTCATTCCTTTGATGGTGAGAAAAATTCTTCTAATTTCCAGTCCAAATGTCTTCATAGCCATTTCATACCTATTTGTTACTGTGCTAAAATTGTCCTTCAACTTAAGTTGCTTTTTCCCCTCCATAGTGTTTACTCACTTATGTAATTATGGATGCCAAAAATACATTCTCTCAACCTTAATTTTGCTAAATTAAAAAAGTCAAGTTCTTTTCATCTTCTCTTGAAGTATAGACTCTCTGTTCTCCTAAACATTCTGATTTGAATTCATCTTTCTTGAACATGAGTGACCAGAACTGTACAAAATATTCCAGATAAGGCCAAACCGGTACCTTGTACATGGCATGATCACCTCCCTCTGCTGGAAATACCTTGCCTGATTTTCCCCATTTCTTTTTCATGGTTTTATCATATCAGCAACTCATAGATATACTGTAATTTCTTTCTTCTCCTCTGTCATTTTCAATTGTCATTTTCAAGATCATCAAAAATCTTTGTTATTTGTCCCCAAAACTTTGTGCTTTGTAGCTTTTCCATCCTATTTCATCCTAGTTCCTCACTTCTTGATATTACCTGATTTTCTTGATAATATTCTAAACATTTCTGTATCAAGAATTATTATCATTGTTGTGTCATTGCAAAGGTTCATTAAGACATTCCTGTGGTTTATGTATAAAATTCTATTAAAAATATTAAATATGATCATTTCTAAGATCAATCGTATCGGAACTCCATTAGTCATCTCCTATACTAGCATTTCCCCTTTCAACACAACCAATTGTCATTTCCCCATTAGCCAATTCCTTACCTACCTTGGAGTTTTTCAACTAATTCACATCTACTCCATCTTGACAAATAACTGCCCATATGACATTGTATTAAATGATGACTGAAATCCACATAGATTACATCTATTGCATTTCCCTTTTCTAGAAAATCAGTTATTAGATCATGCAAAGCTATCAGGTTAGTTTGTCACAATCTATCTTTAGTAAACCCAGATTGCATTTTGTCTTATTTTTTATTTTACTTCTATATCTTAAATTATTAATTCCTTCAAATTTTGTTCTAAAGTCCTGTGTACTGCTGAGGTCAGAATAACAGTCCTGTAGTTGCCAGTAAACAAAGTAAGATGCTTCATCCTACTTTCACTGAAGACAAGGAGGATTTATTTATTTTTATTTATTTATTTATTGCCTTCATAGCGGAAAAAGACTGAGCCTATAGTTCTTTCTCTTGCTCTCTGGAATGGTATTACATTTGGATTTCACTTTCTTTTCTCTGAATCCTACCCAAGGCTATTTTAGTATTCATGTTATAATATGGCACTTTTAACTTTAATGAGAAAGTTTGTGACCAGAATGCCAGACGCTGAATCTTCTTAAACCATCTGATTATTGTAAAAGTTTCTGATATAAGAATCTCTTTCATATAAGCACACTATAACTTAGTTTTCAATAACAACTATGTTCTATCAGTAACATAGTAGAAAAAAACAGAAATATTTTTTTAAAACTTCTCCCTTTTTCTGAATTAAAATTCAAAATGTTAATACAGGACCTTAAAATGTCACTGAATATTTGAATTTTAAAATCGTAACTATTCATATAATGTATAAAGATGGTCTGACTGGATACAATTTTGTACGTTAGTATCTTACCTAAAACTATCCAATAGCAAACATCAGTCATGACAAAAAATACCATAATCTTTCTCATAATTTTGCCTTCCAAACCCCTCAGCCCTTTCCAAAAGATAAAAAACAATTTAGTGCTGTTCATCACTGAAGTCAATAGAGCACCAAATTAGAAGATCCTGATGGAGAATCACTTCTATTTGTACTTTAGTTCAGTAGTGCTCAACCTCCATCCTGTGGGCCAAATGTGGCCTGAGAAGCCAGTGTGAATGGCCCATCATAGAATTATAGAAAATTAGGGTTGGAAGGGATCTCAGGAGGACATCTAGTCCAACACCCTGCTCAAAGTGGGACTATCTCCAAATAGCTAGACTTTGTCTAGCTGGATCTTAAAAACCGCCAAGGATGGGGAGTCCAAAACCTCTCTGGGTAACCTGTTCCAGTATTGTTCTACCCTTCTAGTCAGAAAATTCTTCCTGGTATCTAATCTAAACTTCCCTTGCTGCAACTTGAGACTGTTGCTCCTTGTTCTGTCATCTGCCACCACTGAGAACAGTCTAGTTCCATCTTCTTTTGAACCCCGCTTCAGGTAGCTGAAGACTACTTTTAAATCCCCTCTCAGTCTTCTCTTCTCCAGACTACATAAACTCAGTTCCCTCAGCTTCTCCTCAGAAGTCATGTGCCCCAGCCACCTCACCATTTGTGTTGCCCTCCACTGGACTCTCTCTAATTTGTCCACATCCTTTCTGTAGTGGATGCCCCAAAAGTTAACACAATACTTCAGATGTGGTCTCACCAATGCTGAATAGTGGGGAATAATGACTTCCCTTGATCTGCTGGCAACACTCCTACCAGTGCAGCCCAGTATACTATTAGCCTTCTTGGCAACAAGGACACACTGTTGGCTCATATTCATCTTAGTGTCCACTATAACCCCCAGGCCTTTTTCTGCAGGGCCGCTGCTTAGTCAGTCAGCCTCCAGCCTGTACTGGTGCATGGGATTGTTCTGTCCTAAGTGCAGGACTTTACAGTTGTCCTTATTGAACCTCATGAGATTTCTTTTGGTCCAATCCTCCAGTTTATCTACGTCACTCTGAATCCTAGACCAATCTCCAGCATATCTACTACTCCCCCCACTTTGGTGTCATCTGAAAACTTGGTAAGGGTGCACCCTGTGCCATTTTCCAGGTCATTGGTGAATATATTGAACAAAACCAGCCTCAGGACCGACCCCTGGGGCACTCCACTTGATACCAGCTTCCAACTAGACATTGATCCATTGATTACTAAGTCCAATCAGCCAGCCAGTTTTCTATCCATCTTACAGTCCATTCATCTAGCCTATACTTCTTTAGCTTGCCTGCAAGAATGTTGTGGGAGATCGTATCAAAAGCCTTGCTAAAATCAAGGTACACCACATCCACTCATCTCCCTGAATCCACAGAGCCAGTTATCTCATCATAGAAGGCAATCAGATTGGTCAGGCATGACTTGCCCTTGGTAAATCCATGCTGACTGTTCCTAATCACTCCAAGTCCTTAGAAATGGATTCCTTGAGGATCTGCTCCACGATTTTTCCAGGGACAGAGGTGAGGCTGACCGTTCTGTAGTTCCCTGGATCCTCCCTTTTTTAAATATGGGCACTTTAGTTGCCCTTTTCCAATCATCTAGGACCTTTCCCAATTGCCATGAGTTTCCAAAAATGATGGCTAGCAGCTCTGCAATGTCAGTGCAAGTGAATGCTCCTGCTGCTTGTTCCCTCTGTTTCCTTGCCACTTAATTCAGCAACGGTGAAGTGACTATAAACATATAAAACATATATATATATATATATATAACCTATTTATATAAGTTTACAAAACAATAACTCTTGTTGAATGTAAACCCAAGGGGTATGGCAGACAAAGGCAGTATAACATCATAGGCCTGACCCTCTTTGGTCTTCCAGTCAGTGTACAGCCCCTACCCTTAGCAGGCTTCCCAGGTGGCTAGCAAGGGGCAGTTGACAGAAAAACACAAGTTAAACAGTAGTTCAGCAGACAAAACCCAACAAGGATAAATCATTAGCCCAAACATACATAAGTGAAATTACATTAATGGCATTCAATACATAAAGATAAAAAATACCATGAAAGCAAATATTGAGTAAGGGGTGCTCTAGCAGGGGCCCCTAAACAATTGGACCCCTAGCAGGCTAAATAATGCAACTCATAATACAACAATAAGTACACAAGTTTACAGCAAAGGTCCCAACAACATAAGGAACATAGACAACAACAATGGTACCACAATTGTGCCCGAAAGAGCATGTTACCATGTGGTGTGGATGTAGATGTGGAAGAGGATGTGGATGTTGGTGACATTGCCAACTTGTGGGGCACTTTTTGGGAAATCCTAGTAACTGTCAAAAAATGTCCTGCAGGGCCACAAGCTGCACTGGAGGGGCTCATGTCTACATTTGGCCAGAGGGCCCCATTTTTGGAATCCCTGTATTATATTATTAGGTAAAAGTTGGGCAGTATGGGGACCACTTTCTCCAGCTGTGTTTAAAAAGAAAAAGAAAAAGCTTTAAGAAAAAAGCACCAATGTAGTTAATTCTGTTTCTTGTGAGAAGACCCACCCTCTCAATGTATGTTAGGTACATCAGATATTCGCTGTATCCAGTCTACATGATCATAGATCAAGAGCAACATGTGCAGACATTCACAAGTGCTAGGAGCTGCACTGGGAACCCAGTGTAAGTAATTTGGGGTGTTGTGAGGGGTGGGCAGGATCAGGGGGGCTAGTGGATCTCCTGGAGGGTTTGGCAGGTCCAGAGTGGTTGGCAGGTCCAAGGGAGGATTGGTGAGTCTGCAAGGAAAGGAGTTATCTGTCCAGCAGTGAGGGTCCAGGGGGACTAAAAATAGCCTAGTCAATGTGGGGAAGATAGGAAGAGCACAGTCCTAGGCCTGGGGTGAGCAGATGGGCTTTCCCAGCCCCAGGGCTAAGCTCCAAACATATGCAGACGTTCACTAGATTGGGTAAACTTATCTGGCCGGGCCTGCCATTTTTGCCTTATTTAACTTTCCCAGACATCTGCACAGATCAGCATTTAGATTGATCTAGCCCTAGTTAGGTCAATATAAATGTCACATCCGCACATACCTGTTCAGTTCACCTATCAAACCAAGTCCTTATAGGTGCCCTTAGATGCTCTGCGATATAGGTTGTAGCTGTGTTGGTCTAAGGACATAGGCAGACAAGGTTCTTTGGGTAAATCTGATATCTTTTATTAGACCAATTCAAATAGTTGGAAAAAAATTCTTCTTTGCCTGAAAACTTTCAAAGAATAATTTTTTCCAACTATTTGAGTTGATCTGATAAAATATATCAGATTTACCCAAATAACGTCTTCTGCCTTATGTGCTCTGTGCTTTTCTCTGGATCCCATACATAACTGAGCTATTCAAACTGGGATGTTTTGGGCATTACACAGAAACAGCTTTGCAGGTGCCTAGGAAAGTTTCAAGTCAAGCATAGTGAGTTGAGAGCAGTCCTCTTTTTGGCCCCTAAATCTTGGTGGGTTTTTTTGGATTTGACTTCAAGAGACCTCTTTTTCTCAGCATAAACCTGGAGGATGCATTGATTGAGCTGAGTTGGGTTTCTTCTTTTATTTTCTTTTATTCTGTTTTGACTTCTATAACACTGTGATCTTTCTTGTGTCAGTTCCAGGTCTACCTTAGAGGAGAACTGTCTATTTTTGGTTTGGGTTTTTTTCTGGTTTTAATTTTTCATAGTTGATAAATTGATTTTGTATAAAGTCCACAAAATGTGTTTTCCTCTTTCTTCAGAACAGAAATAGCATGAGCTTGAAATAAGAATGAGGACCACTCATGATTTCATATTATATTATTGCCAGGCTCAGGGTGTACCCCGATTTTTAAGTTTGTGTGTTTTTATTCTTTGGGGGGAACAGTAGAGAAAGGTTGTTTTGTTTTTCCCTCTGATCCATTCTCGAATTCATATGCTGCCTCACAATAAATGCTGTTCAATCAAGTGATGAACTGTGCTGGGAATCAAAATGAGCAAGATGTCCCAAGTTATGAACATTGTTTCAACATATGTCCCTAGGCAAGACAATTGCCATTTTGCAAAGACGATTGAGGTGTCTTTTAGAATTACATCAAACCAAACTCCTTTTCTGCTTGCCAAACATCTTTTCTGCTTTTCTGCTTGTTATATGTACAGTATAAGGCAAACTTGATTCTTGTGTCTAATCCTTTTTTTAATGTTGAAACTGGAGATTTAATAAAATAATCTTTTAAAAAAACTCAGAATGTGCATAGTTTCAAAAAACAAGATGTCAAACTGTATCTAATTACATTGCATTCATAATCCTATGCAAACTTCACTTGCACTGCAATGTGTGGATTTGGCTAAGATTAAATTAATCCCTATTTACACATATCACGTAATTCTATCTTCTTTTCCCTGAGGGAGAGCATGGAGAATTTCAGAAGCATGAGCAAGCATGCTAATTTTGACAGAAATGAAGCAGATCTAGTTAATAAATGTTCTGTGTAACAATAATACTGAGAGAAAGGGTTTCAAGTACCACTCAGAGATCACCTCTTCCTCTCAGTCAGACAAGCAGTTCAGCTGAGTGTCTTTGCTTCAGACACTCTTCTGGGATTTAAATCAATCTACAGAGCCATCTACTTCCATATACATACACACAAGAGAAATAGGAAGCGAGCACTCCATTTTCAATATTTTCTCACTAACTTCAGTGAACTCTCTGCTGCCCCCTTTTTAATCAATGATTTTGTAAACAGACAGCAACACCTAAGAATGATACCCTGCCTATATCAGGGTAGCATACTATCCCCCATTTGTGATACAAACTGTTTGTTGTACTTTGATAAAAATACAGGCATAAATGCACATTGTATTACTAAGTAGCTTATTGAGTTCAACACCAGTTTTAACAGCTCAAATGTATTGCCTGACAAACCAATGTAAACTAGAGTTATTGAGTTCACATCAGTATTGTAAGGGCAAAAAACTATTGTAATTATTCCTAAAAGAAGCTTTGGTAATTATCCCTAGAAGGTGTATTACAAGGGAAAATGTTCAACATAAAAGAAATCCAAACGCATTAAGATGTAGACATGCACAGGTAAAAAAAAAACATCTTTACAGATAACTGGACAATTGTGATTAATACAAATCAGTGTTTGTATTCCCATATTAAATGAATCTATATTTTAGTGACAAGTTATATTTTCTTTCTTTGGTTTTTTCTTTCTTTCTTTCCTTCTTTCCTTCTTTCTTTGTAATGGAAAAAATAGAGAATTTAGTTTCATAGTTATAGTCATTCTGGTTGTTAAAACAATTTCCTAAATGGAAAGAGACCTCCCATAGCCAGTCAGATAGATAGATATCTTCCAGAGGTTAGCCAGGAAATGGTTAACATTCAGCACTCAGAAGACAAAAAGACCACAGCTGCATGCCCTCAGTTGGAAAGGAACTTGTTTAAAAGGGACCTATGCTCATCCCAGCTATGGTGAATCAGTTATCTCCTCCACGACCTTCTTCCCCCAAGCAAATTAATAAAGGGAGCACAGAGGGGGCAGCTGTGTTAGTTAAAGGTTAGTTCCTTTTTGTAGCAAGTGTATCTGAGTTGGCAAAATATTTTTGAGAGTATCAGAATTTATAGTAGTAGGTTATTCTTTTGGTTCATTTAATTTAGAAGTCAGGGGGAAGGAAACCTTAATTTGAAGCTTTATCAGAGAGACATCCCATGAACTATTTTAAGCAGTCTCAGAAAAAGCTTGTACTAGTCAGTGACTAGTGACTTGAAGACAGTAATTTAAGTCCCCGGTCATCTTAGTGGGTGAAAGAATAATACTAACAACTTAAGTCTGAGTTTCAGAAACTAGGTTGCAGACTTTTAAGTGTATGCAATAGAGCCAAACTAACTTTAGAAGTGTATCTTATGCCTTCCTGTTTAATTCTTTTCAACTGTGTTTGATGTAAAGCAGGGCATAATTTGGTCCATATTGTATCAGGGGAATATTTATTTACTTGTTCTTCCACTGAGTTTTAATGTAAATTACATTAATTACAAAAGACTAAATGAAAATGATGTGAAAATAAACAAAAATGTGTTTTTGCACTGCTGCAGAGGAGAGGTTGTGTCCAACCTCTGCTGAAACATAAAAAGTCAATGTGAGGCTCAAAGCCTCTCCAAATAAAACAAATTTCCCACTGCATCCAAGATGGCTACTAACATTTTAGGATTCTCAGCAGTGACTAAAGCTAAAGAACGCTTAGGTCAAAAAGACTTATTTATAGGGCACAATGAAACACATATAGATCAGAGCTATGTTTATGGGGAAACTATTACCTCTAGGGTTGAAAAAGTGACCTCCAGTGGGCAATAATGTCCGTAGATTCAGGCAGTATATTCCTTCTGTCAGTGACTTTCAGTTTGCTTATGAGTAGTCTTTACTACATATAAACAATGCCACATTTGGTGCCTTGTTCCATAGATCACAACAGTGATTATAAAATTGACAAGGGCAAAGGGATAACAAAGGAGTGCAATAAACAAATAATCCAATTTCAATATCACTGGTTTATTAATCCAATAAAGAGATACAACATCACAGGGAGTTGGATGAAGGTAGTAGAGGCACTGCAGCATTCTGCACCTAAATTCTTCTATGTAGTGTACTGTATCTGAGTTATTTGCCTGCAGTAGACGCAGATCCTGTAAATTCTCTCTCTCTCTGACATGCTTATAGTTTCCTGCCAGTACTAGCTCTCTAGTTTATCTTAGTTCTCATACTGTATTGTACAATCTATCTTTGTAAGTGTGATTCTGCTTGCACTTTTTGGGGTGAGAGAAAGGCAGCAGGGGGGAAACAGGAAAAAATATATACCTATATTTGAAGAATCTAGCTCAGTTCCTTATGTCCAAAACATACATTTGGTACTTCATACCCTAAATCTGTGTGATCTAGAATATATATGTTAATAAATTGCAAAAATATAAATAGAGGCTCTCCATTTTTTATTATGGAATATATGTTGGAATATATATGGAATATATATTCCTTGTGCTAATTCTGCCATTAATTTCAGTAGGATTACTCAATGTGATTCTCCTACCAATTTTACACTAGTATAAGTCTAATAAAGTCAACAGAATCTTACGCAGTTAGCCTTCAAATATTATGTTAAAGCAATGTATGGAGACTAAAAACAGTTGCTATTTTACCTGCTTTGTTTGCAGGAACTTTTTAAATTTGATCTGCTTTTATTTGTTGGAAAGTAATTTCCCTCCCAGTCATTCAAACAGTAGGTAATACGACAAAAATCTCCAGACAAGGGGCTTAACTGTGCTTCATTTCCAGGATGTTCAAATAGCACAGGATCTGCTAGTGTGGAGGGGACAGGAAAGTTGGGAGATTAACAAAGACTGTTGACTGTTTTCATCTCTTACACACCCTCCAGATTTTGTGCTGCCCCCAGGTCCAAGGTGCCTTACAGTCGCTCTTACTTATAGCAGCTTATCCCAAACTGCACGTGAGCTGCTATGCAATGAGAATCCCCATAGCACTGTGCCTAATAGGACTGCACTTTCCCATTTTTCTTCACAAGCCTTTGATTTCACAAGCATACAGAAGAACTGTTCATGTGCTTAAAGACTCTCGCACACGCATGTTTACAGGACTGAGGTCTATTGCAATTATTTCCTATCTGAAAAGAGAACATTTGTCAGAATCACAGGACAAAAAAATATGTGTCTGTTCTTTTGTTTTGTCACTAGCCTTTGAACTGACTCTCGCACCTCTATCATGTCTCTCAGTTTCAAAGACTCTGATTCAAAACTTATGCATGTGTGGGAGTCCATTGTCATGACAGCTCTCAGGCACTTGTTTAAGTAGCAGTGAAAAATGTGGAGTTTGGTAATGACAAAAAGAAATCCTTGGTGAAAATGCATACTTTAGACACATGCCACAGACCATAATTTATTGGAGAGCTAGGGGGAATTGAATCAGGGTCATTAAAAATCCCATGACACCTATGCAAATAAAAAATCCCATGTTATTCACCCCAGAGAAAGGAATGATCACTAGATGAAATGGCTTGCTACTACCTTAGTGTACTGCATATTTAAATAAAATAGTCATTTGGGAAGCTGGATGTAACTTTGCAGGTGTTTAAATTTACTTTGATGTATTTCTAGCTGAAACCAAAATAGCTTTGCCTGCTACTGTCTTATTGACAAAAAGGCTTCTATGTCACTCTGGTGAAACAATTTTTGAGGACCACAGAGGTTCTGGATCAAACCTCATATGAAGCAATATATAGGGCAGAATGTTGACCTAGTAGATAGAAAGCTTCATTAATTGAGTCCAGTCTGAGTGGTAGAATTGCTGGATACAAAATACACAAAACCAAATTAAGAGCACAATTTCTTGTTTAATTTATGGAAAAAAATAGGATTCAGATAGAAAATGCTTTTCTTGATTATTTTATCCTATTCTTGACACAAAATACAGCAATTGTTGATTTGTTTTAGCCATTGTAAATTAAGCCAAAGTGGAGTATTAACTTTTAATTATAAGCCCGATGATGAATAGAATAATCCTACTACTTTTCCTTTTTAATTTAAACTATTAATTGGCACTGGTTGTCCCACAAAGGAAATACGTGATGGCACAATTTGTGTCTATATAGTAATAACCTCACAGACAAATATGTGTTAATAACATGAAGGTATTAAAACTAAACATAAAATAGAATATATTATAACATTTAACAGAAAGAACTTGGATTATTTTTAACATAAAAAATGTCTGTATTTCTTCCGAGTTGAGAGGATTTACATTAACCATAGAAGCCTATCGAAGGCCAGTGCTTCTGTATGTTCCTGAAACAGCTGCCAAGAGACTCTATAGGTATAGCAAAGCAAGGCGCTTTCAAGTTTTCATATAAAAAGTTTACTTATACACACACATGCATTCATATAATAATATATACATATACATATATTATATTAAATATTACTAAGGTAACATTTTTTAATGTGAAGAAATCAAAACGTGAACTTTCCTTACCTAATCA
This sequence comes from Alligator sinensis, assembly GCF_000455745.1. Classification (NCBI taxonomy): domain Eukaryota; kingdom Metazoa; phylum Chordata; order Crocodylia; family Alligatoridae; genus Alligator; species Alligator sinensis. The sequence goes on from NW_005842051.1 coordinate 1,159,890, forward strand.
CAAACACAAGTTCATGAATTAACTGAACAGGTTCAGCCTATGTTGTCTGTCACAAGATAGGGATTGGACACATTTTGAACATTCCTGTCTCTAATTTCCTGTTACTATTTGTGTCACACATAATATTTCAAGAGATTATCTGGGATATTTCCATATATGGGTTAACGTGTGATTTAAGAAGTTTAAGATAGGTTTTCAAAGTACTTTTAGAGATTCAATTAGTGTATGTGCAAGTCTATTTCTCATAGATGAGCCTTCCATTCCCTTTTCACTCAAACAAGCTACTCAGTTAATAAAATCACACTGATGTGAGCCAAGTAAACACCACTGTTTGGGAAACTTATTTTATATTCAGGTATATGGAAGGCTCGCCACTGCCTCCCTTCATATTATATCTGAGATTTCTTAATATGATTAACTTTCTTAGTATGATTAACTAAGTGATTAATTAACTTATCAAAAAGAGAATTTCTGATAGAAGAGGGTTCTTTAATGTAGGAGAGAAATACATAATACGATCCAATATCTGCAAGTCAAAGCTAGAATAAATTCAATCTGGAAACAGGATCCAGCTTTTAAATGAAAATTAATTAATGGCTGCAAAAAATTACCAAAGAGTGGGCTCTCTGACACAAAGTCTTTAAATCAAAATTGCACTGCTTCATAAAAGATGTGTGGTAGTTCAATCAGAAATTATTTAGTCCAGGACTTACTGGCTGACGTCCTGTGGCATTAGTTACACCGGAGAGCAGACAAGTTGATCATAGTTGTCTGTTCTGTCGTCAAAATCTATGAATACTTGTGCTACTTACCTTTGTTACCTATAGCGGCTTAATCACATATGCAATTGTATCCTCCTCTCAGTTGATTTTCTACCTGCTTTGTTAGAGGTACTCTTTAATTGGGGTTTCTGAATTTTGAAAGGTCTTTACCTTATGCTGTTTTTGTTTGCATGCAGACATGGGTCTTCACATGAAATGGCAAGGCAAACAATTAAGCATTGTCTATGTCTCCCCCTTTATAGCTGAGACAGAGATGATCCTTCTGTTAAAAATTCAGAATATCATACACCCTCTGTAGCTCCTGTATACCACTCTTAACACAGAAATTGCTGTAATTGATCTAATCAGTGGCTTCACTGACTTATAGGTTTACCAGACACGTTCACCAGACATGGTGTCTGAGTTTTATTCAGAGGAAGACAGTGGAAACAGAGGGCCATACTGAGCAGTGGGCAGGCCAGAGCAGAACCAAGGGGGACACATTAATTGTCTTTCTTCTGACTTCATGGAGCTTCCATAGATAAGACAAGACAGGGCTGGAGCTGAAAGACAGTTCAGGGAGACCCAAGTTGAAATGATGGCACACAGCATCCATATTAGATGGCCTTGGCCTCCCATAGACCTCCCCTAAACCCTGAAAACTAGTCAAGGATTCACTGGATCTGAGAAAAAGGCAGCTGGGCATTTTTGCAGTAGAAGAGGAGCAAAAATCCTACAGACCCAAAGCAAGACAGTATAAGCAAGACAATATGGGGGACTTTTATAAGCACAGTTTCACAGATATTTCCTCCACTAAGCCTCCTCAGCCCATGAACACCAGCCATGGAGTAATTTAATTGGATTTTTCTTTGTAGTAAATTGACTCCATTGTTAGAAGCAGATTTGTAACCAGCTCTTTCATCCCAGATGCCTGATTTAGGTGCTATTAAATATCTGCTCACTAGGTGGCAGATGCAAAGGGTTTGCCTTGAGTAAGTGGCTACCCTAGGAGACTGGACACTTAACACATTCTACCAGTACATTTCCAAAACATTAAACTTACTACACATTTTTCAAGGGATACCTTTACCCTGGATTTGAGTGATTACTATGTAGTTAGGTTGTGTTTCATGTCCACTCCACTTTTATTTTGTGGTAATATCAATTTACAGTACTACACTTGATCTGAGCCAGAAAGTTTGAGAAATGCCATGTGTCCACAACCTCCGGGTGTTTTTCATCTGAGATGAAATCATCTGAGATGGATGATTTGAACTTCAGGCTTTTAGACCTATTTTAATGCACTGATTTCCACACACTACTTAGAATTAGACCTGGGAAAACGAAATCATTCACAATTAACCAAGTTGAGCATTTTCCTGAGACATTTGTTCTTTTCAAAGCAGTCTACATTTTCACTGATTTTTTTTTCATACAAAATTTAGTTTGGATAATCCATCTTCTCACCCTTCACTAACTTAATTTGACCCAGTCACAGATACTATCTATTCTCCGAAATTTCTTTTATAATAAGAAGAAGCTAAAGAGTAGATGGCATAGTAACATTCTATGCACTACGGCATTTCCAAGATACTTCTATCCTGGCTGGGTCACCATTCTCAGAGCCCTAGACTAGAGCATGCTAAATTTAAAGAAGCTTTACAACATGCTACTACTAAAGAAAGGCTCCTGAATAGTTGGGGGGAGCGGGAATATCCCACTGTGCTATAGCATGAAATAAAAAATTGCGAATGCCAGAGTTAGAACTCAGTTTCAAGAAAATAACACAAAAGGATCCCTTACTTTGAAATGTTAAGTTTGACTTGGTAAATAAGATTAATATGCATGATCTATCCAAATTATTCCTGTGTCTGTTATAGTCCTGGGCTTTCTCATGTAACAGATGCAATATTAGTAGTGACAGGTATGCAAACATACTCTCAAACATGCAGGCAGGGGTTCAGTTTAAAATGCGAATCCAAATTACAACTGGTATTAACTGCACGTAGTAAAAGTTTTTGTTTTGGTTCCCTAATGAAGATTAATGATGGTTCACAGAACTGATACAGTGGCATTGCTGCAAGCTATTTGTTGTGCAGATTTCACCATGCAGTTGCAAAGTCTATTTGTAAATCTTGTGTCCACATTACATGCATGTGTTCTTGTACGTGTAAGGATGATGTGAACCATGGAAATTATCAACTTTATGGCAACAAGTTTACAATAGCCTAAAAAGGGACATTGTCTCAGGAAGAACTACACATCAGAACCCTCAAGCTGTTCAGAAAACAGTAATCAACAGATGCATGTGGCTCCATTTAAAAATATCTATTTCTGAGAATGGATGTCTATTAAACTGTTATAAATAATTGTAAAAAAATATCAGTTGGAATGCCCCTGGATATATGTTGATCCTGATTGAGATGATTTACACACACTGCACAGACTGAGCACAGACACACCATCTGGAATCACTAACCATGAAACCCATAAAATCATCGATGTATTACATGACTTACTGTCAGGCCTCCTCAGAATAGATATAATCATATTCTAAAGCTCTACATTTAGGCCACTTCAACTCTCATTTACTACAGAACATTTTTCCTTAAGGGGAAAAAAAAAGATGTCGCTTTTAGTTGTGTTGTGGATGCAATTAAAAAGAATTCCTCTGAGGGTGATGAAAGAAAAAGGAAAGGAATAAAAACAAAGCTGCTATTACATTTTTCCTCCACAGCTGCTTTGTCAGGTTTAGACAACTGGAGAAATTATATGGTAGATTTTGTTCCACACTTGGTAACATGTGTCATGTTTGAAAATATAGACCATTTGGGGTAAGATGATTACCTGGTTCCCTTAGGGTTATTATTTTTCACAAAAACAATCACATGAACACAAGAGGGCTTTTATGTTCCAAGACATACATGTTCCTTATTCAAACAGAAGTGGAAAATTTAGCACAGTCAGTGCTAAATGGAAATTGAATTGAATTTTCCTAAGAGTTCTATTTATGAACATCATTATTTATACAGCTGTGAATCATATTAAAGCACCATAATGATTATAAAAACAAAATTACTGAATAACCCAACTGAGTTTAGTGCTGTTGAACAGCAAGGCTCACTGTTTTAATGTTCAACTTTGCTTTTGGAATGAATGTCTTTTGAGAAACCCAGTACTGATAATAAATAGCTGTTGTTTTATATTGCTGCGTTTCCAAACTCCTTACTAATTGGCTGATGATCTATTGAAATTAAATCCTGTAAAAATCTGGGTTTCGTATATTTGTTAATTCCTTCTCTACTTAGGACACAGAGAAAAGTAGGGTTAAGGGCCCCAAATCATGTTGTCATTACCTACCTATGGCCAAAGAAGAATGTCAAAAGTTTACCTCCTCCAAGTGGACTCATCAGGCTTGGGTAGTTAAGAGACTCGTTCCTTTTGCTAAAAGCACACAAAGGAGTGATATGGCTAGCATCTTATCTGGCCACTTATAACTCTTCAGGAAAAATGACCATGTGGTCATTCATAGCTTGGTCAACTGAAGATGGCCTTCTTCAAGAATCTTGAGAAGGCTTAAACTCAGGCCTCTGGTTCCAGAGTGAGGTGCTGATAAATAAATCGCAGATCTATTTTTAAAAATTTCAAGAAAACATGGTTTTATATTCTTTATTTTTCATGAGGATGTAACAAGAGGTGTTACTTACATCAAAAGCCACTCATGCCTTGTCCACCAACAAAACTGGTGTTCAGAAAATTCTTATCCTTACTCAGATGAGGATTTTGTAGCTGTTATCCAGTCATTACTTCTTTCAAGTTTAAAGCAGTGGAATTTACTCCTGCTGGGATGATGAGCTTGCCTCTCCTGCATTCATCAAGTAGATAGCCACAAGCATACACACACTGTCCTCAAAATCCTTTCCATTTATACATTTCCAAGTTTGTTGTACAAGAAGTTTTAGGAATTGGCTTCATCCGAAGGCTGTGTCTTTGCAACCTTGAGTATTCTGAATACAAAGTAGATACTTTTATTATATGGAAGTATATACACCATCCAGGGCATAAGCATGGTGTTCCTGCTTCTTGGGACTTCTTCCTGCTAGCCTTTTTGTTCTGGTGGGCTGTCCCCTGTCTGTACTTTCACCTGCCATGACTTGATGGAACAAGTAGACAAGGAAAGGCCACTCACAGGTGAGGAGACCTTCAAGTATCAGATCCATATCTAGATCTAACATGGCCTCAGCCCAGTTTTATTCTAGCTGTTCCTACTAGCTCAGAGTCAACTAGTCAGGGCTGCAAGTTTTAGGTACAGCAGATGCATCACAGGTTTGAAGTTCTACTGCCAGGTGTCCTGCCACTGCCTTTTAGTCCCTGCTGGATTATCCCTGCCAAACTCAGAGTTAACCTCATAGTCCCTGTCCTCTCTCTTCCCAATCGTGTTGAGGTTTTGGGGACTTCACGAGCACCCCCTTTACATGGTCTCTGCCTCCCCTACAGCCACTGCTTGAACCACTAGGTCCACTAGATCACCCACAATCCTGAGCATAAGCTTGACTCAAAACTAAAATGGTCTGTCTTGGGTTTGTTTCACCCTAGGACAGCATTCTTCAAGCCAAAACAAAAAGAATAAGCACATTCCAGAACGTATCTGGTTCCCAACCCAACATTGCCAGTCTTCTCTGCCTGGCTGCCACCCAGAGCCACTTTGCCCAGCTCTGGGTTCAGTTCCTCAGCCTCCTGGCAGGGAGCTCTTTCCCCTGGGACTCCTACAGACAGACTGCCTCTCTGGTCTGAAGCCTGAGTTTCTAAATGGTGCAGGTCACCTGACTCTTCTACTTCCACCCTTGGGTCATCAGGAGTTGACCACACCTAGACCTGAAAGCCGTCTTGTTTCAAACTCCTTGGCCTGCCAGTGGGCTGCGGTAGCACCCAGAGAACATGAGCAAGCATAACAAAAATAACTCTTGCCCCTCTAGTAACAGGGTAGGGGGCCCATTACAAAGTACTGTAACTAGTCCTTTGGTGGGAGCCTGGACATCTGAATGACCTGGTCATCTGAATCAACTATGTTAATTGGAGTTGTTCTTTTACTCTAAGATTTTCAAAACAGATTTTCCACTGAAGTCAATGGAAGCCACTAGATACACATCCTTTTTCTTGGCTTTTCTTTTCTTAAACTAGGCCATTATTTTGGTGCATCAAAATATATTTAAGAGCCCAACTTGGAACATGCGGCTCTGAAAATCTTGGACACCTAGTAGAAATGAAAGGCATGGCTGGCTGATTTAATGGACAAGTGCAGTAATAAAAATCACTGGTTAAAAGGATGGGATTCCTTTGAGAATCCTTGTGAGGGTAAGGCAGTTGTTAAAGTAGCATCAAAAGAGAAGTACCTGGTTAAAAGAAAAATGTGGAAGAAGGTAAACAGATGGTAAAAATGGCTATGTATTGAAGACAGGATACCTCCCCATTAAAAAGCTGAGTACTTTGAAGTCTAAGAACAAAGGCAGCAGTGCTATGTTTATGCCAGTAACACTGATGGCATTCAGAAAAAAATTATCCATTTTCCTACCTCTGTTTAGAAAAAAAAATGTTTGTTGTCATCAAACACTTATTTTTCCTTCAAGAACCAAGTGATGTGAACTATGCAGACTTGATTGAAATGCCAACAGACTTCCTAGTGAAGAGATCTAAAGTTCACTTAAGAAAACAAAAACAAACAAAAAAAGCAGTTGTGATTTTCTGTTTAGTTTTAAAAAGCCATCAAAAGCCTGTTATTCTGGATAATCTATGTTTATAGTCAGCAGGTCCAAATTCAAGATCTAAAACCAAACCCACATTAGTCAGTGGAGGACTTTTTATTAACTGTAGTGGTCTGTGAACATAGGAATTTCCATACTCAGCCACATATACTGTTTATTAGGGTTGTGCAAAGCTTCAGTAGCTGATTCAATTTGCAGGAGATGCAGCCCGATTCAACAGCCAAATCTCTGAATCCACATTGAATCGGGAGACCCATTAAAAGGTCAGAATCAAATCACAAGCCTCCAAATCAATTTGGAAAAGATTCAGCCTGATTCGGAGATTGAGCCATAGGCTAGTCAGGCAGCAGTCCTTGAGGACCCTAGACACAGCTGCCTCTCACACAGCTGGGGTGGGGAGGAATGGGATGCAGGTGCAGAGTGCTGGGAAAGGGGACTATGCCCTGCTGCCACTTGCCCAGCTTGGGCTTTGGCGGGGGGGGTGAGGGGGCACGATGCAGGCATGGCTCACTCCAGGTGGAAGGGGACAAGCAGCAGCAGGACATAGCCCCCACTCCCAGTGCTGCTGTGCCTGCATCCTGTGTCCTCCACCCCAGCTGGGCAAGCGGTGGCAGCACCCACATCCCATGCTCCCCGACCCGGGATGTGGGAGTGGAAGTGCTGGGAGAGGGAGCTATGCCCTACTGCCGCTTGTCCCCCCTGCCCCAGATAGGCAAGTGGCGGCAGGGCATAGCCCCCTCTCCCAGCGCTGCTGTGCCCACATCCAATGCCCTCCCACTCCCTCCCTGAGTCCCACGCCCCCCCACCCTGGTTGGACAGCTTGTCCCAGCCCCAGCCCCAATCCCTCCCTCACTGTGGGGGCATTGATCTGCCTCCCCATGCCCCTTTCCTCCCCCTTCCACCCACTACAACAGACTTACCACCTGGAGGCAGCTGTGTCCAGCATGGTGAGGACTGCTGCCTGTTTAGTCTATGGCCGAAACTCTTAAGCAGCACTGAATCTCTGGATACGATTCAGCCTAATCAAATCGGGACAGTAATTCAAATCTCCAAATCAAATAACTGTCCCTTCGAATCAACCGAATCCAAAGTGAATACTTGCCGTTTCACACAGGCCTACTGTTTATTTAATCCAGTATCTTGTGTCAGGCAGTCTGAAGAAACATAGTTTACAGGAATGTGCAACTGTGGTATAACCTACCCCTCATGGGCCATGTCCACATGAGCACAGACATTTATTTCTGCTGCTGCTTGTCCCCAGGGAATGCTTGTGCCACATGCCCTCTGGCACAGGGAAGGTTACCCTGGGGTGGGTAGGGAAGGCTGTCACCAGCAACTGTGCTGACCCCAGCAGCCTTACCTGCAGGCCTGGGGACCTTGAGAAGCTGCTGCCACAGCACTCCTGCAGCTGGGAGCTTGGCTGGCAGCCAGAGTGTGACTCCAGACAGTCAAGTTCCAGTTTTAGGCAGCGAATGCTTCTGCCATGTGCACCACCCTGCTTTTTTTAGACATGGGTTTTTTTCACCCCAGGATCTCCCAGGGTCAAACAAAACCCCTCACACTGCAAGGTAGCCGCATGGGGAATGCCTGCATGTGCGGTGTGTGGCACCACAGAACCATCTGCGGCACCACATACCACATGTCTGCACTTGTCTGGACACAGCCATGAAGGCTGTTCTAATTCTTTGTATCAGATATTGTCTTATGTACTGCAGCATGAGGTTTTTAGCCAACCCAAGTTCTTGGTTTTGCATCATTATAAATCTGATTATTCCTTTTATCAATGCAAATATACTGTTTCTCTCTCAATCTTACAGAGTTCTTTATCTCCACAACATTATGTAACCATTAGATCCACAGTGCAATTGCATGTTTAGTATAATAGTGTTTCACTCATCAGTTTTCAATCCGCCAGTTTTCAGTTTTATTGAATGGTCTCTATATTCTTGCATCATGAGACAAGGGGAAAAGAAGCTTCAATCTACTCTTTATCATAAACTCTTATACACATTTTTACTTTTTTACCTGCTTAGTTATTTTCTTTCTGAGGTAAATAATCCCATGTTTTAAATCTTTCTTCATATGAGTACTTCTCCATAAACTTAAATCAATTGTTTTTGTTCCTTTCTGAATCCCCTCAAATGCTTTATTGCCCACATTGTTATGTGATAACTATGCTGCACACAATATCACAGAGGAGGATGAACATTTGATTTCTATAAAGTCATTAAAATATTCACCATTTCATCCCTTTTTGCATGTGGCCCAATGGAAAAATTACTGAGATAGGTATTGTTTTGGTGTTGGAGACCTCCAGAAAAAATGAGTGTGTGTGTCTCTCAATATGTCATCCAAAGGAAGGAATATTCAGTCCTTAGATGTGGTCAAAGTCCATGATCTTCTAGGTTTGGACTGCTTGAGAATATCACATTAATAAGAAAAGTTTTCTGTATTAAAATAAAGTGCAGAAGCAGGTATAAGGGAAGACATGCATATATATGTATCTCTCCTAAACAACAGTAGAGAAAGGGATTCAGTGGAAGATATCTATCTCAGTCATGAGTATGAAGCATTGCCAAGTGTGTAATACATGGATATGGAACAGTCTGTCACAAAAAGTCTGTTCATAAAGAGATGAGCCATCATTTGTACCATTACTTAGGACTATCAGAAGTACAGAATAACAGGATTTACATAGCCTATGTTGAGTGTTCTCTAGCTATATCTTAGTGTACTCCTATTTTTCCTAGTGATCTTTTTTTTTAATATATATTTTTATGTCTGTACCCTGTATTCTTTCTCTCTTCTTCTCTCTCTCATTGTCTTTCTTGTTTCGTGTTTTTCCCCCTTAATTGCCCCCTTGTGGGTTGATCTGAGAGAGAAAAACTGATTGGACTTGTAAGCAACTCTTATAGTTAGAATTTTATACCATTTTTCAAATGGGTTTTCTGTAATTCAAAGGGGTTTTTGGAACTTTTACCTTTTTTCTCTATGATTTGTCTTTTATTGAAGGTGATTTTTTTTTCCTTATAAGGATCTGAATGAAAGCTATCCTGCCATTTCTGAATATAAGGACAGTGGAAAAATAGCTTTACTGTTGTAAAAAGAGAATTACCATGACCTTTTTCAATGGTCCTATGTCTGAAGTAGCTGAGGCTTTAAAGATATGAGAGCTTTTATAGTCAAAAGAAATACAAAAATAATCCTAAATATTTCCAATACTCCTTAACTCATTCTTAGAATAGCTTTGTGAATTTACAGAATAAGTTATGGTGTTGGCATTTCTTTCCAATAAATATTGTATGTGCTTTAACACTCAGGAATTACTCCAAACTCATGAGATAAAATCTTTATAACATGACAACAACATCATAAATGCACTTCATACTTAGAGAGTTATGCTAGATATAGTTGGAGAGTGAGAGAATCAAATGATAGAGAATCAACTAACATTACGGCAACAATACTTGCAGTTAGGTTGTTTAATAGCTTCTTTTAGAAGATCTTTTTTCAGTTATTTACAACTTTGCCAACCTTAAAACTTTTGGGCTGAAATTATTTATGCTGGTATTGATGGCAGACTGCTTTTTTTAAGCTTCAGCTAAAACAGTTCAACAGCTTTTTCTGAGAATGAGATGGGGGAAATCATAATTTATTTAATAATTCTTAAAAACCATTTCATTAAGATCCAGCACTTCCATTCTTTGAGGTAGGTAACTGAATTCTGGCAAGGGAGAAGCTATAAGCCTGGTTTAGGACCACTCCTTTTTTTCTGTTCATTGGAAAACAAAACAAAAAAATTGGCCCAGACATTAGCCTATGAAAAATGTCATTGTTCACTAGTGACTTAAAGTAAGGGAGCTAATCTTCTAGAAATTGCATTTATACTAAGAAGCTTCCAGCATGTTTTAATTCCAGTGTGATAACTGAATCCAATGGAGTGAGCAAGCATATTCCAGTCAAGCAATGCAGGCACTGAACCAGCTTTCCCCAAAACTGCTGATCCCAGCTACCAGGACTCATCATGGTTAGGCCTACTCAGGTACTAGGCCTAAAAGCAGTAAAATTATTGAGGGATTTCTATCTTTAATGGGGTTTTGCCTGAGCCAGCGGAAACTATTTGTTGTGTTGAGCTCATTACACAAGACAAAGCAGATAATCAGAAACTGTAAAGCTGATTTCTGTTAAAGACTGGCTCAAAGTAATCACAGGGCAACACATGGCACGTGAACTAAAGCAAACTAAGAACATTTCCTAAGAATGGTCCCATAAAACTAAGAAAAGAGCAAGTAAAAGGACCACTAGCATTGAAACTGTCTGGAAATGCAGAGGACTGCTGTAGAAAGTTGAAACAGCACTTCACTGGTATCTGCAAGCAGTGAGTGCAAATAAAAGCAAGAGTCCTAAAGGTAGCTTTATTTCTGACAATAGCTGGTTCTGAAGCACTTCATGTTCATGTTCATACTACTTTTTCAGTTTCCTCAAACAGAGGAAACTAACTGTGAAACTGCTTTACAAAAATATGAGAAACATTGCCATCTGCATAAAAATGAAAATATGAGCAATAAGGTTTTAAACAGAGAGTACTAAAAGAAGGCAAGATCATAGCTTACTTTGTGAATGAACTAAGGCTGAAGCTATGTTGCAATTCTTGGGGTCTAAATGAGTCCATTAGGGAACAGTCACAGACAGATTAAGATATTTTGCTACTCACTTGCTGTTGGCTACAGAAACCAGCATGCATTAACCATGCTTATCCTGTGGACAGCTATTACCAAGCAATTAGGATTATCCAAGAAAAAGTCACCAAACCTGAATTGAAGTTTATGGAAGACTGACTATACTTCAAACCTGTGAACATTATAGAGAATCCAAATACAACAAGAAAAGAAACATGAGAAAGTAAGGCACTGAGCATTCAAAATCAGGGTCCACAAAAAACAGTACATGGAGCTGCAAAAATCATAGTATAAACAGTGTTCATCCCTTAGAAAAAGATGCAAGAACTGCGGTGAGTTATATCCATTTATATTTATTTCTTAATTTATTTTACAAGGTCTACAAGTTTCAGAAATGTGAACCTACTCAACAAAGAGCATGACAATATCACCATTACTGTGGAGGAATTTCGTAGCAGCAATGGACATTGTAGCAGCAGAAGATGAATGGCATATAAGCCTGAAAGCAAATGGAACATTTATTAATTTTAAGTCGGACACAGGTGTACAACCCAATAGGGTGCCAGAAACAGTGATATTAGCACTAAAAAAAAAGCCACAGGCAGCAGAAGATAAATGGATAAAACTCATGGCTTACAGTAGTGATCTTATCCTCACTGAAGGAGTATGCAAACCTAAATGTTTGAGTAATAACAACCTGGATACAATATGATTTATAATAGTACTACAGCAAAATACTCATTATGGAATTAAAAGCATCTCCAATCCTTGCTCTCATCATGAAGGTTCATTCATTCATCAAGAGGGAAAGTAGAGGGCCAAAGCAATTAAGGAAGAGTTCAAAGACTGTCTAAGGAAATGGGGATACTCTTGACAGAACAGAACAGAGCTGAAAATATCCAAGAAAGTGCCTTCAGAAAGTTCCCTAAGGAAAAAGCTAAAAGAAGACCTGAGAAGTTTTTAGATTAGTGGACTAAATGCCTCTTAAATTGGACTAAACATCTATTAAAGGGCTGTCTGTGACATGATGATAAAGGTGATACCCTCCAGTAATATGTTCATTGCACTAGGAATTGCAGAGTATAAGAAAAAAATCAATGGAGTGGGTACACTTCTTGGTCACTGTAGACTAAGGCAGACCATGCAGCAGCATGGTTAAACCCCCGTCCACTGCTGCTACTGCTTTCCCCAACTGACCTGGGCACAGGAACAGCCCCAGAGTTGTGAGTGCCCTTCTCCAGCTGCAAGCTGCAGCTTCATGGTGTGTCAAGCTTGGCAGGAGACAGCGGTCGTGGTGAGTGGGTTTCCTCTTCAACAAGGAGAAATGCAAAGTGCTGCACCTAGGGAGGAAAAATGTCCAGCATACCTACTGCTTAGGAAATGACCTGCTTGGAGGCACGGAAGCGGAAAGAGATCTTGGAGTCCAAGATGAACATGAGTCGTCAGTGTGACGAAGTCATCAGAAAAGCTAATGGCACTTTATCGTGCATCAGCAGATGCATGACGAACAGAACCAAGGAGGTGATACTTCCCCTCTATCAGGCGCTGGTCAGACTGCAGTTGGAATACTGCATGCAATTTTGGGCACCGCACTTCAAGAGGGATGTGGATAACCTGGAGAGGGTCCAGAAAAGGGCCACACAAATGGTTAAGGGCTTGCAGGCCAAGCCCTATGAGGAGAGACTAGGGCACCTGGACCTCTTCAGACTCCGCAAGAGAAGGTTGAGAGGCGACCTTGTGGCTGCCTATAAGTTCATCATGGGGGCGCAGAAGGGAATTGGTGAGGCTTTACTCACCAAGGCACCCCTGGGGGTTACAAGAAATAATGGCCATAAGCTAGCAGAGAGCAGATTTAAACTGGACATTAGGAAGAACTTCTTCACAGTTCGAGTGGCC
>NW_005842051.1:1173018-1179386 GCF_000455745.1 Alligator sinensis
ACTCTTTCCTGCCTATGCAGGGGGTCGGACTCGATGATCTATTGAGGTCCCTTCTGACCCTAACATCTATGAATCTATGAATCTTCTTGTACCTGTTCTTAGCCACCTCCCCCAGGTGTCCTCTACTGATCAGACTCAGGCACTGGAAGGAGGAACCTTCCCCCACTTCACCCACTACTGTCTCTGGCTGATGTAAGCACAGGGGGAGGCCCAGAGCTGCTCCTGCCCTGCTCCAGCCTGCCTTGCAGGAAGCAGCTGCATAGGGTGCCACGCTCAACCAAAGACAGCTGGCAGCAGTCGTGTGCAGATTGATCCTTCCAGCACCTGCTCCCAGCCAGCAGGGCACACATTTAGGAGAAGGTGAACAGGGAGCAGGCACTGAGTGGAGGAACCTGCATACTGCTATCTCCAGCCAGGCCCAGCCCCCCATGCAGCCACTCACAACAGTCCCCAGCTGGCGCAGGACTGGCGTGATTTTGGGGCTCCCCCAACACCTGCGTCATTCAGGGACAGCGGCAAGCAATTACCCCCCTTTGTGCATCTACTCTCTGCCCGACTCCCTGGTGTTCCCCATGAGCCCAGGCGCTCCAGCCACACCTTGCCCCCTTCCTCCCTTGGTCTGAGGAGTGGTGTTGTACCCCTGCCCCCTTTAGTTAATCCAGGATCTGTCCAGGACTGTCAATTAAAACTGTCACTTTACTTACATGTAAACCCAAAAGAATTAAGCAAATATAGAAGAAAAAAAGGAACGTTCCCCATTATCTACAAGAAGAGAACTTCTGGAAGAGACATCTGATGCCAAATTTTTTTTCAGCGGGGGTCTGAAAATTCTGAATATATTAGAAACAATTATTTATTTGCATTCAACATCCCCTTGAGAGACACTAGGTGCATCTACACAAGATGTTCACTGTGGATTTGCCTAATTAGCTCTACAGTAAACTTCTTGTATCTACAAATGCAGTGCTGTTAGAATGGAGGAAACTAATTAACTCCGCAGCAGGTTAGTCCTTGTAAATACTTGTTAGTACAAGTAAAAAAACTCTGCAGCTGGATAGTACTTTTATCTTGATCTTGGTATTTAAAAGTACTATCCTGCTGCAGAGTTTTTTACTCCTCAGCAATGCACATGTAGATCCTGAAGGGGCTGACAGGGGCATTAGGGTGTTTCAGTGTGGGGGCTGCCTACTGGTTAGCCCCACACTGGAGCACCCTTGTGCCCCAGCCAGCCCCTTTGCAGCACATTGAGTCAGGTCAGAGCAGCCCTGGGCTGGCAGACTGTCCCCTCAGGCTCCCTGCCAGCTGGGGCTGCTCTGACCCAGCTCAATGTGCTGCGGTCCTAGACACACATGCAAACAGCATGCTCAGGAGCAAAAAAACTCCAGTGCAATATGTGCCAGAGTTTATTGCTGCATGTTAATTGCACATGTAGACATACCCCAGTGTTACCTCAGACTGCCATTTGCATTGTGTTTGAAGTGTTTCCAAAGAAAATACAATATTTTTTGGATGACAGAGAGAATACTAAAGGAAGAGAGAGAGAAATTAGTTGAGAGGGGAAAAAAGTAGAAGAAAGTGACATATGGAAAAAAGCTAGAGCTGCTCAGAAAAAGCTTAAAATGAGATGCTATTTTACAGATGAAACATGCCTGAGAGAGAACTTAACATGTTAAGCTATATGTAAAGTTGAGGTCATCACCACCGCGCCTTCCCAGTAGACAAGGAAGGGGACTGAAAGATTTTGTATGTGTGATTAACTATGCAAATATCTGTACCCCATCTTGGTGTCTATACCAGAAACCCAAGAGCATTATGGTGCAAATATGCCCAATGGACAGGTGATGCAAAACTTAATAAAGAGTTTAAGAACCTGAGAGCATTAAAGAGATTTTGATGCTATAATAGTAAGCACTAAACTAAGTTGTCCATGGAACTTGCCAATGACCATATTTGTGCAGTCCTCTTACAACAATATAGTCAATATTGGAGACTATTACCCTTGGAGACTTAGGCTTTTTTCAGTGCCTGTCTGTCAATATGCCCAAATAGAAAGTCTATAACAAAGTCTGGGCTTAGTCCATGAGTGTAAAATAGTTCATGTTTTTATTCCTGGAAGTTCAGTGTTAAGATGAAACCACAAACTATTTTTATTATTTCAAAAAAAGGCAAATACCACCAAAAGGGGAGAAAAAAATATTTCTTTTAGATACAAATTAATGATCTCTTCCTCCTTTTGGATACAAATATGTACACTGTGGCCAAAATATTCTGAAGGAAAGTCTTGAGTTTGATATTGTGCAACCCAGTTTGGTCAAATAACGAATCTGTTTGATCACAAATGAATTGTGGACTGTTTTTGCCAGAGCTGCTGTTGAAAATGAGACCAGGCAAAAAGAGTGAATATGGCAGCATATTCCCAGCTCTGATTAAGGTAAAGCTCCTAGTACTAGATAAGCCAGGATGGTGCTTCCATAAATACTAGTGAAAATACATTAAAAATGATACATGAAGGTCGTCTGGGAACCAAAAATTCCCAAACAGAGCCAAACAATATTTTATGCTAGCTTCAAATGACCTGTGACATTGATAAAGCTGCTTGTCGTATAAGCCAAGCAAAAGAGCTATTGTTTGTGACAAAGGAGAAACTGCCAACAGCAAAATAACCTTATATTTGTTTGTGCTGTCCAGAAATATCTTTGTACCTTATCCCAGATTCTATTATCTCTCCCCTGAGAGAGCCTTTTTAAAAGATACTAACACTAAGTAGGTGATTATATGTTTATTAAATGGTATACCTGACATGGTAAGATCTGACAGTGGACCACAGGTTATTGGGCATCAGCTTATGCCATTTTTAGTGAAGTACAGTTCAAGATCTATCTGCATTGTTTCCAATTCAACAGGTTAGTGGAAAATGGTGTTAAAATATCAACATTTCTACTGAACAAAAGATTGTGGAATCAAACTTATCCATGGGTTAGCATAGAGTAGGGAAGAAGAGAAGAACAGAAACGGGATTAAAACATGGACAGAAGAAGGGTCACGTTCTGAAGAATGGAAGAAAAAGCAGAGCCTAGAGAAATCTGAGAAGAACGGTGTGTAGCTACAGGAGGATGCTACCTTCTAAAACTTGGAATTGAACTTCTTATGCCTCAATATTTGTTGTGTAGCAAAAGGCTACGAACTCTACAAGCAAAGTGGGTTCCTTTTTTTTTCCTTAATTATAGGTCTATATAAAAGGTCCTTTGAACTAAAAGCAGGGATCCTATGGAAAAAATAGTACATTAGTCATGTCATTGAAGACTTTATCATCATTCATTATGCACAAGAGGGCCAAATTAACGTTACATGTGCAAATTTAGTTCAGCTATTACCTAAATCTTGAATGTTTGATTTTGCAATCTTAACATTCGTGGATGCTATCCATTTTAAGGTAGTCATAATATCTAGCTAGAACAGGAACAAACACAAAGATTGACTGACTGTTAAAATGCAACCGCTTCTGGGGTGAACTTGAACTTGACCTTTGTATCATGTTTGCCAGCTGCGTTCTACGGTTATTCATCGTTTTCACACTTCAAGTGCACCTCAATTCCTTTGTTTTAACAGTCTAAAATGTGATACAGAACAGCTGGTCACACTGTTCCCTTTGTTTATCCAGAGGTCTGAGGAAATGTTAACATTTCAAATCCTGTTAATATGCCTAAAAGGTAAGACAATTTCAGCTCTGGTTCAATCTATAGTCCATTCTTGTGATAAAATACTTTTCATCTTGTCATGAAATCTTATTTTGCTATTGTGACTAGGGAATCAGATAGGACCAGTAAAGTCTCATATTACTTAAAAAATGAATCTGATTCTTGCTTAGATTTCTGAAGGCAAAAGTTGGTGCTTTGTGCATTTTTTCTATTCATTCCCAGGAAGACTTGATCAACCTCTGTAAATAATATATTGGAATTAATTTCTGTTCTCATGGCCAGAGGCAAGATTGCATAGTATCTGCTAATGAAAATAATTGGGGAGGAGACAGAGGGCAAAATAAAGAGACATTGAGAAATAATGCCACCCTTAACAAAAGAGAAAAAAAATCCTTTTAAATTACAGATTTCTTTTTCTACTGTTCTCTTTTCATTTGTTATATAAAAAAGCCAGCTGATTCATAATTAGAACTGAGTGAATAATTTATAACAAATAATTTATTGATCAAATTGCGTGTATTTTTTCTGTTTGTAAGCAGAAAGAAAAATTCATTAGTGCATTTGGTACTCAAAACTGTTCGTGTGTATCTTCAGGAAGCTTTATCTTTTCTTACGGTGCTCATAAACCCTATTATTTTTAATATCTGATAAATACTTTGAAATTCATGCTTTAATGCTGGGAGGTTTTCCAGTCAGGTCAGTGGATCCAGGCTTTCATTCTCAAAGTTTTTTTCCATTCTCTGACTGGATGACATGTCTCATAATTATTTGGAGCTTGTAACGGTAAACCTTAGAGCTGGGGTCAGCACCCCCCAGCACACGTGCCAGGCATGGCACGCAAGACCATTTTGCTCGGCACACCACCACCAGCCTGGGCTCTAAGCAGCTGCTGCCAGCCACGGAGTCTAGGCTGCTCCCAACAGTCAGCTGGGAGGCTGCAAGCCCTGCTGCAAGCGGACAAGGCTCTGTGGGCAGGCTGCAGCTGGGACACTGCAAACAGCTGCTTCGGGCCGTGGAATGTCGGGACTCAGGCACCTTCCATGGTAGACATTGTGGGTTTTTCGGTACTCCGGCCAAAAAACTTTGCCTACCCCTACCTTAGAGCATGGTATATTCCCTCATTGTCTGGACTTCTTTTCTATATTTTTCTTTGTCACTTTTAATCTGACCTCCATTCCAACAACATTTCTTTCACAAAGATTAAAGTGTTACTTCTAACTAAATAAGAAGGCACTTCTTTACAGGCTTCTAACTAGAAAAGAAAAAATGGGAAGATAGTTTGTATAAATTGTTATCTCATGATTTTCCAGTATTCTCTTCCAAAGCATAGGAGAGTGCCTCAATATCGTGTTGGGTTTTTTTTTTCTTTCCTAAAATTTTTCCCTTCTCTCCTATTGATGTTGGTTCTGTGTTCAGCAACTTATAGTTCCAACAATCCCCAAATCCTTCTCTCCTTTGTTCCATTCTCTGCTTCCCCTTCTGTACCCATTGGACCTCGAACATCTGGTCTCATGCGGCCTTGGTCCGGGCAGCCGGTAGAGGGCATCCTACGGTCTCCTGTAGGTCCGTGGGCTGCCGTCTATCCCCTGAGTGGCTTTCCCCAATCTCTCCTGCCACAACTTTAAATGTTATACCAGTGTGGGGGCCAACCACCCAGGGTTCAGCTGCAGTGAGAAGACCGCCCAGCAGTAGTCCATGGGGCTCCACCTCCCCTATACCCTAACTTCACGCCAACCTCCGGCGGGTCGTCAGACCTTCTTGGCCATACCCCCGATGATGTTTGTCTTCCCTGGGACCCGATGGCTCACGTGTCCCTATCACGTTCTAGGACCTGCCTCCCGAGGTAATTAACTCAATCAGAAGTAGGGCTACGGAAAATCATACCCTCCTGGCTTGAACAGTCCCTACCCAGGACTCCAAATTTACTCTACGCTCAAATAAAAGATGGAGGATGAAAGAAAAATATGATACAGTGCCATCCTGTCTATATTGCCTCACCCTATCTCTCAGCCCCTTCAAAAGGGGGAAAACTAAAGAAAGGAAAAGCCAATGCAAATCAAGCGTGGGAGGATCTGATCAGTCCTATTCCTCTACCCTTACATTAAGGTGACGGTAAACCCTTCACACTCTCTGATCCTGCTGAGGTTTGGCCTGTTGTGGTCAGCGTAGACCATGGCCCTTCGCCCCGGATCGTTACAGCTCTCCCTCTGCCCTGTGTGACACAGGCCATTGTTGTCCTTCTCCCCTGTAGGGAGCGCCCCATTTCCACTATCCTGGGGTGTCTCCCCACATATATGGCTACTCCTAGTGTGGTGGGCTGACACCCAGCCTCTGGTCGGGCTGTACCTCAGCTACCCTCGCTGCCCCGTTCCATCTCCACCTGGAGGGAAAGCCTCCTTTGCCTCCTGTGCTCCTCTGATGCTCCCACCTCTGTTAGCGAGGAGAGACTCCTCCGGCTCTGTCATCCCTCCATTGATCCTGCCTCTGTCAGTGCAGGGAGCCTCCTCTGGCTCCCCTGTCTCTTCAGCACTTTGTTTCTCATTGCAGTGGAGAGCCCCTGCTGGCTCTCTCTCCCTCAGGGTATTCCGGGCAGCGCCAGGTGTCAGAGACTTCCCCGTCTCTGTTCTGCTCTCCCCACCATCTTCCCCAGCAGTTTGCTTTATTCCTGCT
>NW_005842051.1:1179396-1195946 GCF_000455745.1 Alligator sinensis
TGGCTGGCGATTGCCAATGACATCACCAGCTGGTTTCAGCTGGATAAAGGCGCGGCTTATGACCCGTGCGGATTTCCTTTCTCCCTCCAGCTGTTGTGGGTCCTGCTGCTGCCAGTAAGTAATCTTTTTTAGTTATTTTTATCTCTTTTCCCTTTTTGTCGTGTGCTCCCCGCCCCAGGGGGTCCCTGTTTATTGTTTGGGGTTCTTTCCCCCATTCTGTCCTGGGACACCTTCTAACAGCACATGTGTATGCATGCACATGCACGCGCGCGCGCACACACACACACACAAACACACATACACACACACACTTCTTCAGTTACTTTCATGCCAGTAATCCATCCACCCATCCAAGCCTTTTCCATGGCTTACCCATTCATTTTCGGGTCTCTGAACAACTCTTTTCCTCTATCCAGATCCCATATCTCTGGCCTCTAAATAAATTCTTTCCATAGAGCCCATAATCAATTCTTCAGTCTTAGTCTTCAGAGCATTCTGTGTCCTAACAGTACACTGTCTCCTCCATTGGATACATGTTTAAAAAAGTATTAACATCACTACTACTTATAAAGACAAATCACCTTTGGCAAACTTCTCCAAACTATTGAATAAAAACCTCTTTATTAGAGCTAGAGAAAATGCAGTGCCACACAACACAGTATTTTAAATTCATGTGGCACCTATCAAGTGAATGGATTACATGTCCTGGGACTAAATAAATAAAGGAAACATTCAATATATTCTCAGATGGTCTGACATGCGGGCATTACATAAACTGCCCTCAGGTATATGCTTGCAGGGACTTGTGCATCCTATAGTCATGGGAGCCATTTGCTGAGCAGTAGGCCAATAAAATAAGAATTATTTGATGCCATGGACAGTGATAAGAAGTCACTTTTTATCAATTTTTGGCTAAAGAATGATCATCCAGTTAACAGTGTGTTTATCCTTTTATAATCTTCTGTCAAGAACTGAATAATAGCAGTGGAATATGGCCCTTTTTTAAGAGGATCTCCTCCAAAAGGACTGTGTATGTCAGAGTTAATATTTTCAGCACTGTAAGTGGTTCAATAAAATAACTTGGCATGAAAGATGGGGCACATTTACGGAGATCACCACTAAAATCTACATTTGTATTTCTTACCATTAATAGTATTACTGCAGTGTATGTACAATTCCCTTTGCTTCTATATAGAGACTTTATGGGGTACCAAAGAAACAGTTCTAAAACTGTGATCCAGGAACCACCAGGAGATCAACAGGGAACGTTCAACTTTAAAAGATATAGCAAATGCATTTTAATATGCTTTCTGATAAAACCAATTGGTATTGTTTCCATACAGTGGCCGCATCTACACAAGATGCTCACTGTGCAGTTGTTACTGTGCAGTCATTTAATACTTGTGTATACTAGTACTTGTGTATCACCCAACAGCTAGTAGGTTACACTGATTGCACAGTAGCTCATTATTACTGCGCAGTCAGCATCTCATGTAGACATGGCCAATGACGGCTAATCAAAAGCGTAGTGGTCTGTACAACTGTTAATAGAAGAAAAATGGTCTGTGAAACAACTAGTCTAGTAAGGTATGGTTTTAGAGAACCTAAGAACACCTGACCTACAAATCTGGCATATACTAGATCAGTGGTTTTCAAATGGTTCTACAGAACTCTGAGGTTCTGCAATAGATCATCAAAGGTTCTGCAAAAAGACTGGAGTAATAACAGTGCTGTCTAGGAAGTGGTTCCCATGAAACCAGGAGTAAATGGTCCTGTGGCAGGAGAAGTGATATGAAAGCATTCAATGAATGTAGGAAGATTGAAAACCATTACTAGGTAATGTTCTCTAGCTGAAAAAATGCAGAAGAAACATTTTTAAATTCAACAAAAATACCTGGGCCCCATCTCAGGCCCCCTTCTCTGGCCTAGACCCTGCCTTAGGCCTCAGTCCAAGAGCCTGGGCCTTGCGCCTTATCTTTGGGGTGTGCTCCCCCAACCTTTCCCCTGCATGGGGTAACCCACAAGGCAATGGGGGCTGAGATTTTCTGGCGCCACATACTCACCCTTCACTGGGTAGGCACAGGTGTGGCATTTCCTGGAAGCTGCCAAAGCAGCCCACCACATCATCCAGCCCCAGCAGGGTGTAGTTTTAGTTCATGCTCCAGGATCAGGAACCTCGTCCATCCCCATAGTTCCTACCCTGAACCTCCAAGATGTTATGTGAGCAGCAGCTGGGTGATGTTTTCTCTCAGGCTGCTTTCAGCAAACTGCTGGCTCCATGCTGAAGGCCTGGTCTTACCCCTAACAGCTGTGCCCTCTTCCCAATCAGGTGGCCTCCTGATGGCCATGTGACTCCTGATTGGGTGTGCACCACCTGCAGGCTGCTGTACTTCTTGCCCCCACTCCTTTTAGTGACAAGCACTACTTGTCCTTTGTCAAAGATGGGAGTAAGCAGTGGGAACTCGGGGTGGGGGGGACCACCCTCAACTCACCTGCCATGCCTCTGGTCTTACAAAGAAAAAGAGGATTCAAAGATGTTATTGAGGGTCCCCATGGGTGTGCTCACATAATGGTGGGTTGTAGACTTGGGGCTCTACCTCCCCTATACCCTATTCATACACCAACAAAGGATTTTAACAACGGTGGCTCCATCACCTTGCCGATGCCAACTGACAGCTTGCAAGCCCCAGACCAGGGTCAAATCACTTGGATCTTGATCCATGTATCTCTACTGCATTGTTGGATGAGCTCTGGCTACTACTGAAAATTCCACACTCAAAGCAACAAAAAGGAATTATCATATTCAAGAATAAATAAACAGTGAATCCTCATGAAACTGGAATAAGCCTTTCTCAAATGACGCAAGTAACTGGCTTCCTACAATTTAGTTGGTTCCCCTCCCAACCAGAGTAAGCTGATGACATTCCCCTCCTGCAAGGGTCATAGCTTTATCGAGACCCACTGGGTCAGATCTCCTTCCCTGAACCAGGATTGACCCTTGGGCTACTGGCACCAGCCTGGGCACTGGTCAAATAATGGAAAAGAAAACAGGACTGACTGGGCAGCTAAACTTAGAGGGAAAATAAAAGAAAAAAAATGGAACCAAAATGTCTTTCACACTTCTGGAGCTGGACTCCAACCTTCGGGTTGTGGATGATTAGTCTTTCAGAACTCCCTCTCACCAGATAATAGTTCCTTCTCCCATGGGTCCTTCTGACCCAAGAAGTCTGGTGACATAATGAATCCAGGGACCCCTCCAGATCGCCATGCTGTGGAAGCAACCCTGCACTCCTCTGGGTCTCATGCTCTGCTGCACAGCGTCTCTCCTCTTTCAGCTGTAAGTTTGGTTTTAAGCTGCTGCAGAATTGCAGCCCTGTGACATCATCACAGTAGTGCCCCCAGAGAGGTAAGGAGCACGTGCTGGTAAACTGGCATGGCGGCACCACGCGTTGCTCCTGCTCCCATTCTTCTTCACCTGTGGATAAGTTGTCTCTGTCTTTACCCCTTACCGGGCTACAGCCGACTGTGCTGCAATCACCTGGCAGGGTGCACCTGTCTCCCCAGGTCCTGCTGGTATGTGCAATTCTTAAATTCATGTTTAATATTATGAATTTTGCCAAACATTCTAGGATCTACCTCTGATCTAGAAATGTAAAAAGATTTGGGAGTCACATATAGATCCAGAAGTAAAATTGATAATGTATTAGTTTTAGGAAGGTAGTGATACTAGTGGGGAAGGTATTTGTTTGTAGAAATGTCTATATAATAGGATAATCAGATGTGTATAGCAGTCTCAATTTACTGAAGCATTCTTGAATTAAGCATTAACGCTACACACTGCAGGATTTGTAAACTTTTTTGAACAATTCCATTGTTTTTTGTTGTACAATTTTTCTTTTGCTATGGCTTATATAATATGTGAAATGGATACTTTAAGTAAGGAGGGATGTTTTGTTCTTCAGTGGTTCCAAAGTGAAGGCCAACAGTATGGAGAACATTTTCCCACCACTGGACAAGGTCAGAAACAA
This sequence comes from Alligator sinensis, assembly GCF_000455745.1. NCBI lineage: Eukaryota > Metazoa > Chordata > Crocodylia > Alligatoridae > Alligator > Alligator sinensis. The sequence goes on from NW_005842051.1 coordinate 1,183,425, forward strand.
GATGTGCAAACCTTTGGCATTAGTTCTTGTTTATAAATTAACTTTCTTTAGGCTAATGATTCCAGTAAGTGAATAGTTTAGTAAACATAGGCATATTAACCAGATCAGTAGATTAAGGGCATCTGCACAACTGACAGATGATACTTCACAGTATAAAAAAGGAGATAATATAGTATTTTTATTTAAGACAATGGGACAGATGCCCCACTGGTGTAATTGTCACAACTCCATTTATCAATGGAACTATAACAGTTTACCTCAGCTAAGCCTCTGTCCCCTGCAGTCAGTTATACTAGTTGATTTCTGTAATTGAGAGAATATAAACATCTTAGCAACAAAAGCTGCTTACCAAGCATTTTGAGATCTTCAAGTAAGTATGTTACAAAAGCATTATATACAGTTGTTGTCACTGGGGTTATTGGGTGTAGCCATACTGGTCTAAGAACATAGGCAGGCAAGGTTCTTTGGGAAAGTTGTTGTCATTGTTGTTTTATTTTCTGTTCTATGGGATAGAGTTTAGAAGCAGTTCATGAGGAGCTAGCTAACTTAGCAAAGCTGGCTTAAGAAAGGGAGAGTGACCACGTTATATTGACATAATTTGTGAAATAGTCAAGAACATTTTTTCTTTGCACATTTAAAAAATATAATTCTCTTCAAAGATATTTTTCCCAGTGAAATACGGCCTCACTGAATTTTGTTCATCTAAACAAGGCAAAGCCAATCAAAGCAGCTAAATAAAAAAATGTTTGTTTTAAGTATGTTTAAAGCAATTAACCTAAACAAAAAAACCCCAAAACTATACACTAGGCTGCATTTCAGTGGTTTAGTTTTTTTGGAGATGGTAGCAGTTTTTATGGAACCACTTATACAAGTAATTACAAAATAATGACGAGACCTGGAATGCCAATCATTTTAAGTGTTATTTAGCTCCTGGAGCCCCAGGACAAAATTAAAGATCAATTTTGGCACCTCATTTGGAAGTTTTACATACAGTTTTGGTAATCAAGCCATTAAATTACTATCCATATTAAAGGCCAAAAGTTTACTCAATTCATTTCCAGATGTTGGAAATTTAATCCAGTCAAACTTAAGGTTTTTATAAGTATTGTTATACATATTATTTATACGTTTACAAGCCTTCCAAATTTTCACCTGGGTGGGCATTTTTTTTTTGTCATCCGGTATTCTATAATACCACTGTATCATAATAAGAGCTCTAAACTATTTGCTGTTTTCCTCTTCCACAACTTTCCAGTGTACACACACCCATATATCTAGCTTTCTACTCTTTATCTTGATATTGGAATCTTCTACGGAACAATTCCGAATAAGAAAAAAATCCATCACTAGTATTATGATTTCTTCCACTGCTGTAAGCATCTGAATATAATGCTTATTTGCTTCAGAAGAAAGATTTTTGCTTGATTCTGCTGTAGCTGTAGTGGTATTTACATGTATAGTAGGATCTACTTCTGTTACAAGACCACAATCAAGCACCTAATGTAATTAATGCTCTCTACTATAGTAATATAATACATGTCTGTTGGATTATATTGCCCAGAATCTTTTGCAGGGAGTAGATGACGATTTGCAACACAAGTCCAAATCTATATCTTTCCTTATAAAAAAATATTATCGCTTATAGCATCTTCTTCTGCATCCCAGTTTGCTCCTATTCACTTCTTCAATATTTGGATAGTATTGGATGGTTTAAGGTGAGCATGTACTCTTGGGGCCTTTCCAATGATGCTGTCTGCAGCTGTGGTGCTCAAGCTCAGATAGCCAACCACATAATCTATGAATGCGCTTACAGCCCTCCTTCGGGCATCCAAGATCTTATTGACATTGAACATTTTTCCTATTGCTAGTTTTCTGGCTCGCATGCTTCCGACACATGAAGGTGGTTACACTCCCATCATCATCATCACTTCATCCAACATTCTGTTGTCAAAGTCATCATGTTCTTGCCATGTTGACTGAGTTCTTTTCTCTTTTTAAAGCCAGTCCCTGGTTTCTATTAACATTTTGCATTAAATTTCCAACTCCTTGTCCTCACTTTCAAGGCCTATTACAACCTCTGCTTCTTTACATCTACTTTTCAACCATTGTCTCTTCCTACACTTCTTAAAGATGACCAATTTCACTCTCCCCCTGCTTCTTTTTCCTCCCCAATATTCCATCTCATACTTCAAAAAGAGTATGGACCGAATGGGCAGAGTTCAGAAAAGAGCAACAAGAATGATAATTCAGATAATCACAGTGCCCAGATTTCCTAGGGAGGGTGTGGAATTTCTATTACTGGAGAGTTTGAAGAGAAGGTTAGACAACTATCTGTCAGTTAGACAATTATACCAGTGAGGCATCTGTCCCATTGTCTTAAATAGAAAGACTATATTATCTCCTTTGTTATACTATGAAATTGTGGATACTTGAAGTATAAGGGTAGACTAGATGACCTTTCAGGCTTTCTTCTAGCTCTATTCTATTCTATTCTATTCTATTCTTCCATTCAGAACCCTATATTTGAAAGCTGGAGCTTCTACCATCTCTTTGGTCATTCAGAAACCTCCAACTTTCTCCAAATTACATTTTCCTTTAAACTCCTTTGGATGTGAAATATGCCCTCAATATTCTCTTCTCCTCTGTGCACTGATGGTACTGGATAATTAATAATATAGGTGTGAATACATTTTGTGTATTGTATGTAGGTACACCCTAAAGAGTTTAATCTGAGTATTGATCTTATTACATTCAATCTAAATGGCTTCACACCTTGTATTATAAATCTGGGAAGACCTAAAAATTAGTACTTTGAAAATTCAAACCAACAGTCAGCATAAACTGGTTTACCTATTGAGAATATTGAACTTCATTTCTCCATTGATTAAAACTTAATTCACATTTTAAAAGCATTTAGAAGACATATTTTTAAAACTGTTTTAAGTGTGACCCCATTTGAGTTGATGGTCCTGCTCTGTTAAGCTTACATTAGTAAGAATAGAATTTTTCTGCTAGATTGCAAATAATTATGTAGACAAAGAAATCATTAAAATGCTCTTTGCTGTGAAAAAAATTGATTGAGCAAGTACCATTTCCAGGTCCCCCAGTTAAACTCTGGCACTGTTTCTTCATCCTTTTTTAAACCAAAGGGAATCCCCCTTGAAATGAACAGTTATGCCACATAGAATTATAGAATCATACAAAATTGGGGTTGGAAGGGATCTCAGGAGGTCATCTAGTCCAACCCCCTCCTCAAAGCAGAACCATCCTGAACTAGATCATCCCAGTTCCCTCAGCCTCTTCTCATAAGTCATGTCCCCCATCCCCCTAACCATTTTTGTTGATCTCTGCTGGACTCTCTCCAATTTGTCCACATCCTTTCTTGGGAGCAAAACTGGACACAGTACTCCAGATGTGGACTCACCAGTGCTAAATAGAGGGGAAGCATCACTTCTCTCCCTCTACTGGCAATGCTCCTACTAATGCAGCCCAGTATGCATTAGCCACCTTTGCAACAAGGGCACACTGTTTACTCATATTCAGCTCATTGTCCACTGAAACTCCTAGGTCCTTTTCTGCAGAGCTGCTACTTAGCCAGTCTGTCCTCAATATGTACTAGTGCATGGAATTGTTCTGTCCAACGTGTGGGACTTTAAGCCTCATGAGCATAGGTGGAGGGAGGAAAAATTATCTGGGGGAGCTGAGTGTGCCCCCCCACCCAGCAGGTAGGTCTATGGGGGAAGGGGCAGAGGAAGGGGAATGGGCCATGGGGGGCAGATCAAGGCCCCAGCAGTGAGGGAGGGAGTGGGGTAGAAGCAGGGGCAGGAGCTGGGGTGAGTGAAGCCCTGGCCAAGCTCAAGCAGATCATCGGAGCTTAGGCAGCTCATCCAGGGGCACGGGGGGCTCCTACTGCTGTGCACACCCCGGTGGAGGCCCAGGGGGCACATGTCCCCCCGATCTGTGTGGGGTGGAGGCAGCTGCTGCTGCATGCTGTGCTTTGCTCCCTACTGAAGTTTCCACAGCCCTCCAGATCCACACAACACCATACGTGTCCTGCCGTTGGGTGGGCAGGAGGCGTGGCGCAGCCTGGCAGTGGCAGGCATATGGTGTCACACTACTCCACTCCTGCACTACTCCACACTAGCTAGCTCCACCCCACACACAGATCAGGGGGGCACGTGTCCCCTGGGCCTCTGCCGGGGTGTGTGCAGTAGTGGGAGCCCCCCCATACCTGTGGATGAGCCACCCAGGCCCTGATTGTTCCACCACCCAGCCCAGCCGGGGCCCATTCACTCCATCCCCTGCCTCTGCTTCTGCCCCACTCCCTCCCTCACCACAAGGGTCTCAATCTGCACACATACACACACAGTCCCTTTTCCTTCACAGAATCCACTGGTATTTGGCTACTGTGCTGGGCAGCCAGTTATCTACACACCGGGCTGGAATCCTGGCTGCATGTGTGCCCCTCCCCTCCACTGCAGCTACCTGGAGCCCATGGCTGGGCTGCCCTGTGGACCTACCCACTGCACCACATTTTGGGGGGGGGCTGAGCCCCACTAGCCCCAGCCTTGCTGCTCATGAGATTTCTTTTGGTTCAATCCTCCAACTTCTCTAGGTCTCTCTGAATCCTAGCCCTACCCTCCAGCACATCTATTGCTCTCCCCAGCTTGGTGTCTTCTGCAAACTTGCTGATAGTGCACTCCACTCCATCTTCTAGGTCATTGTTAAAGATATTAAACAAAACCGGCCCCAGGACCAACCCTTCAGGCACTCCACTTGATATCAGGTGCCATTGATTACTACCCTCTGAGCCTGATGACCCAGCCAGTTTTCTATCCAACTTAGAGTCCATTCATCTAAATCTCACTTCCTTAGCTTGCTTGCAAGAATATTGTGGGAGACTGAGGCCATATCAAAAGCCTTGCTAAGTCAAGGTATATCCCATCCATTGCTCTCCCTGAATCCACAGAACCAATCACCTCAACATAGAAGGTAATCAGGTTGGTCTGGTATGAATTACTCTTGGTGAATCTATGCTGTCTGTTCCCAATCACCTTCTCCTCCAAGTTTTTACAAATGGATTCCTTGAGAACCTGCTCCATTGTTTTTCCAGGGACTGACATGAGGCTGATGGGTCTGTAGTTCCCTGGATCCTCCTTTTTCCCTTTCTTAAGTATGGGTCCTATATTTGCCCTTTTCCAATTATCTGGGACCTTTCTTGACCACCAAGCATTTTCAAAGATATTAACCAGCAACTCTGCAATCACATCAGCCAACTCCCTCAGCACCCTCAGGTGCATTGCATCCAGCCCAATGGATTTATATACATCCAGCCTTTGTAAGTAGTCACTAACCTGTTTTTTTGCCACTGTTGGCTGCTCACCTTCTCCCCAAACTTTGTCTGGTTAAATTCACATGATTAAATATACATGAAAATGAGAAAAGGCAAGAAAGTGTAGCATCCAGTATATGGATGAAAACAATAGAACTAAGATGGAAAAAATAATAAGAGGGAATGGTTTTCTTTGGTTTTGACAGACTGAACAAATATTCACTTGTTTTTATTTTTCTAATTAGCCTTCTCATACTTTACCAAGCTGAGCCAATGTTTCTTTATAAAGTTAATGTGGGTATTAATCATATTGTTATTTGTTTTATTTACAGGCATTTGAATGAAGTCTTCTGCATATACTTCTACATTTCCTATAAAACATAAAAAAGATATAAGAGATGCTGAAGGATGGAAATGATTTCCTGAAGTAAAAATGTAAACAAAAATGTCTAATTTATTTATCTCACATAGTCTTTTGGATTATTTTGCAAAAATATAACATCCTGCTCCCATTACTATCCACAAGAATTTTGACTCCATGGGAAGAAAGGAGAAATATAAGACCAAGTGAACTTGGTTGGACTCAACTGTTCACTATGGAATATTTCCCAGGCAAGTTACAGTAAACTATTTTTCTTTTTCTAATCAGACAAGTTAAAATTAAATGTCAAAAAAACTAATTTGTGTGAAACTCAAAGTGAAAAAGAGTTTTGTCTTCTTCAGGAGAATTCAGTTCAGTTCTACTTTTTATTTTCCATTAGTATCATATTTATGAAGTAATAAAATACCATATAAGTACAGTTAGCAATATTTTTCTATGTTCTTGCATATTCAGAAGAATCTACAATGGGTATGGGATACCAAACAGCAGTTTTTAACAGGTTAACTCTCAAATGGAGTTCTGTATGCAATCTTAGAGGAAAGTATATTGTTGGTATGGTGTATGTATATATTACCAAGATATGTAACAAATTATATTTAGTGTTAAAGGGGTAAAGTGGCATATATTACATTGAAATATAACTAACTATATTTAGTACTGCTATGATCATTTGGCAATAATAACAAGTTGCTATTATTTCAGTATTCAGAATAAGGAAATGATCTGATATTCCTGGTAATAACATGTCAGATGTCATCTAGGAAAGTGCAGAGGTATATTCACTGATATTTTTATAACAATAAGTATTCCATACACATTTTGCCCACTTCTTCAACATAGAGCCATATTCAGGGATTAAATTGCTCACTTGTCACTATTTTTATCATTGCTAATGCTAACCAAAACCAAGATTTCTATAGATAACCCCAGGAGAAAAAAATTATAAAAAATGATGGGCCATTGCATATCACTTATCCTGTGAGATTATGCTTTGCAACTAATCTTGTTTTGTCAATTGATCAATACATTTCTCACATTGGTTGGAATGATCCAAGAGCCTATTTGAATCTTTTTTACCTTGCCACCCCATTTAAAGTTTGCTAACAATATGGGGAAGTTTGGGGCTGATAATATTCTGGGTTTATTGTGGATGTTTGGATGTCCTATGCATTTATTTTGAGTTGAGGGTCAATTTATGAATTGCCTCTTCAGTTCTTCTGTTCCTATTTATCATATTTTATGGAACATCACTGTGAATGCTAGAATTTGAGAATTTTATCCAGACAATGAATGTGGAAGTGTTAGCAAATAAGCTAGCTGAAGTATGCAGCCTACTGCAAGAATTAGCTGTCCCATGAAAGTCCTCATTATCTCAATTAAGGATGACACGATGGTTTACTGCTAGTCTGTTACTTCAGTAGGACAGGCTCAGTGAGTTAGGCCAGCAGTTAATTGTACAAACACTGGGGGAGCAGCAAGACAAGGTCTCCTTAGTGGTGACATGCATTCAAAGCCACGCATGGATTCAAACAATAGTAGCTGCCATCATCCAGGAAGGAGATAGTGGGAATTCTACTCACATAAATTTGAAAAATTATGTAAGGTGCAGCATCCACTCAAAAACACGAGTTAATAGCATGATGGAAATCAGTCAATTTTACCTTTAGTGAAAAGCAGAATACCATTGTGGCCTATGTTCTAACACTGTCAATAGAAAAAGTTCAATAGCTATATCCACTTGTGCCCTTAGAAGCATATATCAATGGATCCATGTTATTTCCTGTACTGTCTTGAAAGTTGGTAACCCATATGAATAATCAGTGGAAATCAGTTAATTTGGAAGGATGTGTAACAGAACATGGACTGAAATTTGTATATGAAGATCACACTCTTGACCCTACAGATACTTGTTTAAACATGCATACCGGAACATGTGATTTTATACTGACAAATTTGATTCACCACAATTTTTCCATGGTAGTTTATATAGGCTAAGGAAGCATCTGTTTACATACATTATGTATCTTTGTAGTTATTAATGAGGAGTTTAATTATTTTGTATCTTCCACAAATAAAAGCTTTTGCATGTGCAATATAATGTAGATGTATGGATGTGATTTTAACTTTACTACTCCAGTGTTCACTGTCCATTTATTGCTGTATACATTTATTTTATATGCTAGTATTACCCCAGTCCCTACAGGAATGAATTTGCATTTGCTACAGCAGCTGATAAAACATTATGATTTGCAAAAATTGTTAATCAAAAATGCTGAACATACATACAATGTGATCGTCTCAGAACAGCAGAATGGCAAAAATGTTATTTCTGTTCTTGAAAAGGTAAAGGCACTAGGGAAGCATCACTGGTGGGACGCATTGCTTGGCTGGTCTCAGAACAGAACAGGCCTGTTAAATCTCATGATACCTCCTATTGTGATTGTCGCAGGGCACCTCGGTGCTCTGCTCCTAGAGAGTGGAAACTGCCAGGGAGAGAGAGCCTTGGCAGAACATAACAAGCACAGCTGTGAGTTGACAGGGCAACTAATGTGAGTCAGCTGGCCAGAAGGGGGCAGGGCCTGGCCCTCATAAAGCCCAGGGCTGAGGCCAGGCTAGCAATTCTCTGCCAGCGGCCAGGGAGGCAGGAGCTTCTGGGGCTAGAATGTGAGCATTGCAAGAACCGCTCTAGCTGAGTGAAGGATGGCAGCTCTGAGAGGATTGAGCACCATGGTTTAGCCAGACAGCTTTGAGTTGAGTTATAGCCAGGAGGCTCGAGTTTGTTTGCTTCTGATATTACACCGGTGGTTTGGGTGAGGCTATAGGGGTTGGAGGAGGCCTCATAGGGGGCTCACAGTAAAGTGAGGACCCCGGCACCAGTGAGGGCGCACTAGGCCCTGAGAGTTGCAGGGCAGAGTTGTGGGGTCAGTGAAGCTCAGAGGGGAGCGGCTGAACCCCAAGGGACCCACAGGGGTGTGGGGCCCTAGCGCCAGCGAGGGCGCAGCATTCTCAGAGGGAACCCCAGTGGTGCAGGAACCCCGGCGCTAGTGAGGGCTCAGTATCCTTAAACGGGCCTCATGGCGGAGCGTGAGGACCCCGGCACCCAAGGGGGGCTCAGCAAGCCCCAGAGAGGGGCCGTATCATTAGGAGCCCAAGAGTGGGTGTAGCAAGCCCCAGAGAGGGGGCAGTATTGTTGAGGAACCCTAGCGTGGGCACTGCAAGTCCCAGAGAAGGGGGATTATTGTGAAGCCCAGGATGGGCGTAGCAAGCCCAGGTAGTAGGCTAGTGCTGCAATAGACCTCAGACAGGGGCAGGGTGCTGCGGTGGACCCCGACGAAAGGGGTTAGCAGTACAGAGCCCAGGAGAAGGGCAAAGTGCAGCGGTGGTCCCCAGTAAGAGGGGATAGCAGCACGGTGCGCCCGGAGGAGGGAGGTTAGCAGCGCGATGGGCCTAAGAGACCGTAGGGCTCGATATGAAGTCCCAGAGTGGATAAGGGTCCCTGAAAGGGACGACACTTTAGAGAAGGCCTAAAGTCGGCCTCGAGAGCCCCAAGAGAGGGGCAGTATACTAGAGAGAGCCCGGAGTGGGCACAGAGAGGGATAGCCCAGGAGGGGGCACTTCCATAGAGCGTACAGAGTAGGCCCGAGGGAGCGGGCAAGTTGATTTGCGACAGAACAACGTCCAGAACATCTGCGAGGCTTGGAGCGTGGTATTAGGGGTTGGTAGGAGCCACGCGTGGCCCTAAGGCTAGGGTGTCTAGGGAGCACCCGTTGTACAGGGAGACCCCCGGGGGGTCCAGGGGACCACGGGGACGGAGGTCCCGATTAGCCGTGCCCAAGGAGGTGTAAGGCAGCCTCCCGAACTTACTGAACATCAAAGACGTGGCGGGCGAGATTTTGAGGGTGCCCTTGGGCCGACTTGGCACGGTGAGGGGGCTGTAAGGAGATCACAGCCCACCTGAAGGACCCCGCCTTGACAGTGATCATTCTCGTGATTCAAATTGTAGTAGTAATCTGAATGATGCTTCTATTCTCAACAATCTGGAGATGGAGAAATCAAATGAGAGCTATAAAAAAAAAAATTAAACCTGGTGACCTCCTGTAAAATGGGCCATGAAAAGCACCACAATAATGCCTCTGCCAAGGGGAAAGCAACCCTTGAACATTGAAAAGACAGGGGTCTGCAGTACATGGTACCATGGCATGATGATCTGAACTGAAAGTTCCACCATCACAGAGGTAATTGTAAGGATAAAATCAGCAAAATTTGGCTGATATCAGCCTATATGACACAGTGCAGCTGACAGGAGCATCAGTGCCCAGACTTTGGGACTCAGCATATGTGGCTTATCAGCCAACTGCCCCTAATCAGCTGAGCAGGTCTGAAAAAGTCTTGCAAAACAAGTTGAGTGAACATGAATCAGCATCTCCAGAGATAGCAAAGAACAGCCTAGGGCTGAAATGACAATTTTGCATTTGAATGAAAATTGAGATAACAGTTTCTGACGTGATTCGTTGAGACTGGGGCACAGACAAACCACACGGAGAGAATGTGATCAAGGAAAGGGTGTAAAAACCAAAGGATTGCATTCAGACCTCTACATGATACTTACTGAACCAACTGGAGTACCCCTGCTGATGAAGACCACATACCTGGCCAGCTTCACTTCATGACTGTTAAACGTCCGGTAAGTTTATATCTTGCAACTAATCTTGTTTTGTCAATTGATCAATACATCTCTCACATTGGTTGAAATAGCCCAAGAGCCTGTTTGAAATTTTTTCACCTGACCACCCCGTTTAAAGTTTGCTAACAATATGGGGCAGTTTGGGGATGATAACGTGCTGGGTTTATTGTGGATGTTTGGATGTTGTATGCATTTATTTTGAGTTGGGGGTCAATTTATGAATTGTCTCTTCAGTTCTTCTATTCCTATTTATCATACTTTATGGAACATGACTGTGAATGCTAGAATTTGAGAGTTTTATCCAGAGCAAGAGATTGGATTAACCATTGGTGGAGCTGTATGAGGTTTAGGAAGTTCCTAGGGAAGAGCAAGTTGCAATTACCAAAAGAGGGTCATTTGTCATATATGGCAGTTGTTATTTTCTAAAATCACCAGTGAACTGAGTTGAATTGCCTTAATGTTTTGTATTTCAGAAAGATTTTGGTATATTCTGAAGTATCAATGTGTGATTTAGACTACATATTTTGTAACTCCTCTTTTAGTGTGGAGTTTTGAAGTACTGGAGTAGTTACTTGCATCTCTGAAGCAATATGGAGCTAGCATTGAGATACTCAGCTGGGATAATATCTTACTTGTTGACTTCCATGGACATGAATGGTACTACTCATGGAGTAAGGAACTATTCAAAGTAAGAAATATCTCAGTGTGACCCATAAAAATGTGGTAGTAATAATTCTGATGTCAAGAGAGAGAACAATAATTCTATGTATCATTCTAATACTAAAACAGCAGGTTTCCAGCTTGATACAGGCATTGCATATGAAACAAATCCTTCACCATTCTCACAGAAAGTTTGCTCATGTCTCAGAAGTTAAACAGAAGACTCTTGCTCCTCATTTTTCCAGGTAATGTTGGCATTGAACCAGAAAATATAGTACTTTTACTCATCATACATTTTAGGAACCTGCATAATATACTATAGCTAAGGTAGTTATTAGAGTGTCACAAGTTTCTTGGGATAATAGATCAAATGATAAAATAATGGAAAGAGAGGGCTTGGATTTTATTGTTATGCTAGTAATTACATGTCTTAGATACAGTTCTCAGTTTTTTGGTAAAGATTGATAGTGCAATATTAGAAATTAGCCTTCTTTCCTGTTTATGAAGTGGGTCATAAACAAGCTGTTAATATTATTTCATAACACGTAAAATTAATAAATTCTCTAAGGCCTATGTACAAATGTTAATGACATTGAGCAGGATTATTACTATGCTATTCATCATCAGAGTCTTAATACCACAACAATATATACATCTTTCCTTTGCTTCAAATTCAGGAGACAGCACTGTATATATGGAAAAGCCAAAATATATCAAATATTATTTTAAACAAAAAATAAATTCTATTATGTTGAAACCAAGTTTAAGATTGAGAAAATCCATGGATCCTCTTCAGGAAAATGATATAGCATGTGATGTCCACTTTCACAGATTATTCTAGTAGAAGAAATATAAGCCTTGCTCTACTCCTTAAAAAATGCTTCCCTAAACCCCATGCTCAGTCTTGTCAATGCATGGAGACACAATTATAAAATAACTTCCTTTAGCTTAACATTTGAAGTCAGTCTTCTTGCCTGAGGCTGTCACTTCCATGTATGCTTCAGATGTTCCCTAAGGATATCACTGTACATACCTAGCTTACCTCCAATCAGCAGAAACGGACATCCTAATCAGACACACAAGGACACTGAAACTCTGAAATATGAAAGTGATAGGCCTCTTGGGAATACAATCTCAGGATAACACTCTACCTTATAATTATCAGTGTTACAGTCTGACAGTCGCATTTAGAACATTATTTATTACACCTTGCCATGGAGCTTGGCAATATATGCAAAAGGTGAACTGAAAGTCTTTTAACCTGCCAAATCCTTTCTTCAAAGTAATTTTCCCCTTCAGTAATAGTAGAGTATTTCTGTAACAGAGGCCCTAAACACACACAGATTTTTTAAGAAAGATGATCCATTTGGGGCAATAGCTCACTCCATCCTCAGTTTGAAAAAAGAATTAGGTTCTATTGTGGACAGGACAAAACATTTTCATCCCAACACACAACCCGACAAA
>NW_005842051.1:1195977-1203005 GCF_000455745.1 Alligator sinensis
ATCTTTTGACTTGTCTACTTTAAGAAAATTATCTGGTGGTTGCCAACAAATCCTTCCTGGCACCCTATGAGCTGTTGTCTAAACACTGTAAGAGGAACAATACAATCTTCTCCATAGGCACCAGTCTTCCACATAGGCACCAGTCTTCCATTCTGTTATGCTTTCTATTTGGAAATGATGATGGGATAGTGCTTTAAAAATAATTAGGTGTCTAAAGTGGGAATTCATGTGTCTCAGACCAAACTTGTAATCCTAAAAACTTTACCTTCAGCTGTTGCCTAATTCTGGGGGTACCTAAATTCCATAACAACTTAGTTTTTTTTACTTTAAAGGATCCTGCATACCTTCAGGTCTGCTTCTCTGTGCTCTCAGAAGTGTCTTCATCTTGACTAGGCTGAACAGCTCAGTACCTCTCTCCCTCCTAAGCCTCTTCCTCTGAAGCAACTGTACAGGAAGAATGAATGATTCCTTGGTCCAGAAATAGGAAGCAAGAGAGAAAATAACTGTGTAATCTGGTGGTTGGGACAGAGGTTCCAGAGCCTAAACCAAAAACTTTAATGATTTAATTAAGTTACCATCCTTGAAAAGAAATGGGTGCTTTCTGCTTCATTTTTGAAAGAACCAACGTGGGTACCTCCTGTCAGGGGAGAATTCCTGATTATAAACCCATTGTGGATGTTGTACTTACTATAGCCTTTAATAAGAAAACTAATCCCCAGAAAAGTACAGGGCTTGGGCACACCCCTGTCCTCAGTGGGCACATCTATATGTTCATTAATGTGCTGTAATTATGGCACATTAAGATTAGTGCCTGTAATGACAGGTACTAAACTTAATGTGCTATAATCAGTGCTACTGCGCATTAGCGCAAAGAATGGTCTTTTTTGACATTCATGCACGGTAGTCTAAATCTAATTCTACTCATTGCCCCATATCCACTAATATACAAATAAATTGCTTTCAACATAAACTGAGATGTGGAGTCTGAGTATGTATTGCTCCCAGTCATTGTGAGGATCTGGTTGTTTTCCTACTGCATGTAATGCTTTAGAAACAGATCCAGGTTTCAGTTAATTCAGTGAATTCTGTGTGTGGCAATGAGAAGAATGGAGCAGAGAAAGGGTAAATCAAATGGGAAGAAATGAGAGTATATTCCCTCCTGTCCATCCACTGTGAACTTCTGATCTAAATATGAAAGGGCTGTGAGACCATTCAGCTACTAAACTAGGATGAGGCTATATATTGTGGGCTATGGTTTGGACATCGGATTTAGCCAGCTATTACAAAACAGATTAATTTTACATATTTGGAGCATAAAGCAAATCATAAAAGTATATGCAGGAAAACAGAAATATAAGCATGTGCATTACTAAAAAGTGTCCTTTTTAAGTAGTTAAAGGTGCTCAGCTTTTAGCCTTGTGTCTCACAAAGCACTGGAGATATGTACCAGTAGCCTTCTCATGCAGATTCTTTCATAATTTACTTTCTATAGCCATTTACTTTAAAAAAACACTTTGTAAAAGACAGTTTGGGAAGGATTTTGCTTACTATATCCTTCCATATAAATGACATTGCTTCTAAAAGACTTAGGGTATATTCACATGACCTAGGGTTATATCGAACTAAATGCTAGATGTTTGAGGTTAGATTGGGCAAAAACTGACTGGCTCAAACTAAATTAATTCATCTAAGGGGTGAACTAACTTGGATCAGGAACAGGTTAACCCTATATAGTGAATGTTTGGAGCGCAGCCCTGGGGCTTGGGAAGCCCAGCCACTCACCCCAGTAAGAAAAGGCCACAAACTGTGGTTGGTTTGCACTTTGGGGAAAGAGGTTGTTTAAGTAGTCTTCTTTCACTGTTAGACCCTCTCTCCCTCTTCACTTCTCATCCCCTCAGCCTCCTTTGTTATTTTCTCCAGGCACTGAACATGGTGGAGATGAGGGATTTTTTCTGTGTATTTTGTGACAGGTTCCAGCTAACTAGGAAGTGATTCATGGCTATGGCATCATCAAAAAGGCCCAGTCAAGACATTTGAATGCAGCTTTCAATAATCAGATTTCCTAGGCATGCATACTTTTTATAATACATGTAAGTAGGAGTTGTGGCTACCCTAGAACCATAACTTTGTATTTCCTGAATGATGTGCACTAAAATTTTCCTGTATTGAGCCACGGCATTAATGCAGATTTTTGTATTGAGTTGTAAATATTTTAAAACATTCCAGTTTACCATTATTATTGTACTATATACTTGTCTTTTCAGCCAAGTTAAATGATAAAACTCCCTAGTAATGCAATTTTATTCTTTGACACCTTAACTAATGTCTATAGACCTCTTGCAATGTAAAATATATAAAATATGCTGTAAAAGAAGTCATAGCTTGTTAAGTGTAGCCTGCTATGCAAGCTTATATGTTTAATAATAAAAAGTACAATATTGTGCACAGATAATAGGTGTTGCAACAAAAAGAGCACACTTGAACTGCTTAGCTATATCTTTGGAATTAACTGTGTTCCACCTCTCACACATGTGCAAAAATTATTTTAGACCATATTTTCATCTTGAGCACAACAGTAGACACCCAAAATCGCTTTGTCTCATGGAGGTACAAGAGGTTTATTTTAGCAGGAACTTAGCAATAATCATAATTCCAGTAACATGAGTTATAAATCCTGTCCACAGACCAGTAACAAATTTTGATGACCACATCATATATGCTATCTAATATCTGACCTAATTGATTGATTTATATTTAGAATACTTTTGGATTTCTATTATGAAGTTCTGCTGTATATGGACACTTAGTCCAGGTATAGACATTACACTTTTACCAGTATAAGTGATCAGAAATTGGTTTGGTACATAAAATCGGTCTATATTGTAACAGAACAGAAGTTCAGCACATAGACTGGGTTAAAAATGGCAGAACCCAGTCTAAGATTTCCACCTCTCACCAAAGGGTGAACCAATTCTGTTCACTAGCAATCTAAATTATGCTGCTTACAGAAAACCACATAATTTAGATCAAATCCTTCTCCGGCTTTTTGAATGTCTGTACCTAGCCTTAGGGAACTCCAGGTGTGGAGCACCTATAGGATATTGTGGGCCTTCTATAAGTCATTTTCTGATTTGCTTCTCATGTAGTGGAATGCTGTTAAACTGGAAATTGCTTTTTAGTAAAACTAATATTTTTTAATGAATTAGCATTAGTGGATTTTGGTTGGTTTATTTGTTCCCAAATTTCACTTGGTGATTGTTTTGTATAACTTCAAAAGCCCATCAAAAATATTGTCAAGGATCAGGCTGGAAATTCAATTCTAAAGTGAAATATCATTATTTTGAAATATAACATATTGACACTTGATAAAAATGTACTTCAGCAGATTTCTTTGGTAATGTTGGCCGAAGCCGTGAATAAAGGGACAGATGGAGCAGATAGGAATAGGACATCATGTAAGCATTTATAATTTAGCGTGTACTCCCATGAATATATGCACACACACGCACATACGCACTAAAATCCCAAAATCCCCTTGCCTATCTGTATACATCAATCAGCTGAAGTTGTGACTAAAGTACCCTGAGATGCTGATTCTGCCTTTGGAAAGGTGTGGACTCTCCAGTGCTACTCATGGTGCCCTATTCCCTCCTCTATTCCCCTTCCTCACTCTCCCTTCCCCCCCATACACCTCTGGGCACAGGACTGCCCCTCCCAAAACAAAGCCTTGGTGGGACGGGGGGGATGGAGGGATTAGTGCAGCCCAATCACCTTGCTCACCCCTCTGCCCTCCAGATACACTACCAAGTATAGGGTTGTGCCTGCCCAGATCCTTATGGTCGGGCTGTGCAAGGCTGCACTTGCCATGGAAAAGATCCTTGGGTGGAAAGAGGCCCATACTAGCACCCCCTCTAAATCAGTACCTGGAACTAGTGTCCCCCACACCCTACCCTAGTCACATTACTGCCACCAGATAAGGCAACTATTCCACCTACAATTCTGAATGGTAGTGAGGGGCCTTCTTTCATAAAGCAACAACAAAGAACAGCACAAGGATTTGCTGTCACTCTTTCTGAGAACATAAGTCAAAATAGCTAAGTCTCCTATCCCTGAGGAGATAGTTATTTGCTAAACCTAAATCCAGCTCTGTGAGATTCATTTCTGGTCTCATCCAGCTAACACAGCAAGAAATGCAAAAAAATGGCACTGGAAATTGATACAAAAGCATATTTGGCTGCCAAAATAGCAACAAAAAAATCTAGTCACATTTTTTCATAGAACAATTTTGGATTTTTGAAGATTTTCTTATTCTTTGAAAGAATGTTGGTAACCAAGAACGAAGCCATTTACTTAAATAGAAACTTTTCTTAAGAGGATGTTACCCAACTCTCATAAACTTGAAGTATTTTATATCATTATTAGATCGTTTGAAAAATATTATACATACAACACATCTGCCATTTCTAGCAAATATAACTGGGAGTAAATAATTGATGTTTGAGTCGCATGTTTTCCCCTGAAATTTCAGTGAAGGTGAATAATGTTAATTTCTACCATGTACAGTTTGAATCAACAGATGGCTCAGTATTTGCACATTTCTCAAATTCCTCATTTTGTTTCTAGTTGAGAAAATGTATGGAGGCAAAGTAAAACCCAATTTTAAGTGGAGGTCTTGAAGTGCTCTGCTTAATTATATTCAGATGAATTAAATGAAACCTCAATCTAGCAGATGAGGTGGTTCTCACAAGTGTAGTAGGTCCCAGCTGCTATATATATTTATGGCTTCCTATTCCTATAAATTCATAATCATTGCCTTCCAGATGTCTAAAGGCCAAAATATGAATTTTAGGTAGATAATATATTTAGGAACTCTTAGCTTTGAAGAACTAGTTTTAAGAGCAGAACTTTCTGTCACATGTAAGAGAAAATATTACTTAATCAAAGCAGTATATTTCCAAAAACTATATATTTTATACTCTTATCAGTGGTCATTGGTGCATGACCAATGTAAAGTAAGATTTCTTTTCTCTGTATTTTACAATTACTTTTGTTACACATTAGTTCTTATAGTGTTAATGTCTTCTCATCTGAGTTCTATAATTGGTAGATATTTAAATTCAAATGGAGTATTTTTGTAGAAAACATACAACAAATATAGAGCTAGTTGAATTAATCATGAATAATGTTTGTTTTAAACTTAGTCCTTTTTTTTGTTCACACACTAATTCTGACTGCTAATAGACATTCCATTATATGTGTTCATTATACAGGTCATGCAACTAAATTTATTAGTTACCCATAAATAGTTCTCTTCAACTATTTTGTACTTGCTAATAGTTATTTGTGGCAGTATAATTTCTGTTCTCTGATTAGACAGCTGGAACCTTTTAAGAAGCAGAATAGCAAAATAAATAATTGACATAAGGTATGAATTTTGAAAAGAAAAAACATTTTAATCAAATGCATGGAGCTCTTTGGATTCTCAACCATTTTACAAATACAGAGCAGCTATCCAAAATGTCTGAACCAGAAAAAACCTGACCTGACAAACTAAAATGACTTAAACGTATTGCTTTTCTTCCTAGATTGTTTCTCTGGTGTTCAACCAGCTCAAGGAAAAGTTATGATTAGGTATGCATAGATAAATATACATGTTCTAATACAATATATATTTTAAAAACAATATTTAGTTAACTTTTTCCTTGGAAGGACCTAAGTTTTTCAGTGTTTCCTATTAGTACTCAATCCCTATCAATTTTTAAAAAATGCTAAAATATGTGTAATGAAAATACATAAGAACAGAGAAGGATAAATCAGAATTAGGTAAAACTTCCATATTACCTAAACATTTTCCATTTTAACTGACAAAACAAGCACTTTGCAGTATGTTCTCACTATAATTTAATTACTTTCAGTAAATAAGTGTCCATTTAAAGTAAATGTAATCCTACTGGGTTCAGCAAGATCACTGTTCTGTTTAGATTTGCTATTTTTTTTAAGATACATTATACTCTATCATATAACTCTTAAAGGGGTTTTGATACTGAGCAGTTCTCTGTCACCTATTATAACCAAGAAGCAATAATGTTTCTTGTGGATTTCTCATCAACAACTTGCTTCAGAATGATTTTATTGTACTGTAGCAAAGCCCCCAGTTTTTCTTTTTTTATTTATTTTAAAATGCATTCCTTCCCCTTCCCCAACCATTTCTGACTTTTTCTCACGCGCTCTACTCCCTAAATAAGTATAAGTAAGCTAAGATGTAGGATAAGCTTTAACATTATTATTTTGGTAGCAAGTTTTTGGTTTTGGATATCCTCTGTTTTATATTGTATTGTTATTAGGTTTGTATTGATTCTTACTGTTGTATATTGTATTATTATCATTTTCGTATTGATTTTTATTGTTTCATGTGGATATTATATGATTTAGGCCTGTGTTTGTAAGTGAAGTCATGTCAAGTTTCCATTTTATATGTCAAGCCTCCATCTTGTGTCCTCTGCCTGGGCATCCCATGTTGCAACTGTACGAGTCACATACCCCTCCCATGTAAATTGGTTCCTGGATGAATGAGAATCATTGGGAATGATTGAAGTACAATGGCAGCAGGCCTCTACTGAATGGCCTATAATGACTGGGCCATCACCTCACATTGATTCATCCAGGAACCACAGACCTCACCCAGGAACAGAGACAAGAACCCAGCATTTGAAAGACAAAAGACCCTGTAGAACCAGCAACTCTACCATTGTACCCCACCATTACAGACACCCGAAACTGCAAATCCCTGCATGGAGCACACATGCTCAGTACTCCAGGGGCTGACCCTTGCCTGGGCATGCCTCTTGTCACTAGGGTCACACAAGGTCTGCCCCTATAAAAAGAGGGAGTGAAGACAGACCCAGTGGGACGCCCTCTCCATCTGGACCAGCAGCATGCCACACCACCTATCCACCCAGAGGCCCTGCCGGTGACCCCTCCTCTGGACAACACCTACTGGACAAGGACCCCTTTCCAGCCTGGATAGG
>NW_005842051.1:1203324-1239629 GCF_000455745.1 Alligator sinensis
CCTCCTTGTGGCTGTCTTGCAGTTTTCTCCAGCAGCTGGAGCCTTTCTCCAGCTTCCAGCACCTACTGCTGCTTCCTGCAACTTCTCTAGGTGCCCCGGAGCCATCCTCTGGCTCCCCACACCCAGAGCCCCTCTTTAACACCCACACTTTCCCTTAGTAGCATTTTCCCTCTACCTGCCTACCTTGTCAGCTCCCCTGTAGCTCTGGCTCCAGTTCCAGCCTCTGTGCTGGCATCACTCCCCTGTTCTGTAGGCTTTGGGCATTGTCTTTTAATCAGTTAAGATCAGTTAACCTAAAGTTACCCCCGAGCCTCAGTTCTTCAGCCCAGGCCCCTCTAGTCTACTGGTTCTAATCCTGGTCCCGGTGACTTTCACTCCCAGCAACTTTCACTTCCTATACTTCTACTTTCTTACCTTAAACTTTCCCCAGGTATCCCAAGTACACCAAGCACATACATACATATCACAACACCCAACTTAGGAACTCAACTGTGTATATGTGTAGGTGGGTGGTATGTGTGTGAATTAGTGAATACACACATATACACACACACACACACATATACATATATGGATACACATAGAATACACATACATATATAGATATCATTGTGTGTGTGTGGTATATGAATTAGTAATCCATGTATGTGTATTGGATGTGCAGGTGTTGGTAACTGATTCTGTCTAAATTTGGTGTGTGTGGTGTGTATGGGCTTAAACTGGTGATAGGTGTGGATGAACCTAGACTGGTTATTTTGAACGTGTGTGTATCTGAGTTGCTAGCGTGAGTGTGTATGCCTCGTAGGGGTTTATGCACCTAGTGAGTGTATGTGTGCTTAATTGATTTTTATGTGTGCATGTGCAATTGTACACCATGCCCTCCTGTCTAACAGTGCAATATTGAGATCCTGAGCGTTGGCCTGACACCTCAGGGCAACAGTACATCACATGATTTGCTAGCATGATACTTTCACTGCTGCAGTCTAGCTGAAATCTAGTTAGCGACTGATCCAATATCATAGATTTAAATATAGTTAAATAGCAGGTATGTTTTTCCTGCACACTCTGAGAATCTTTGGACCTGTTAACACCACACTACTGTTATTCTCCTTTTCATCCCTTCACATCTACATCCTCAACATTGCATGTAATGCTGCTTTCCTTTCTGGAGAAGGTTCCTGGAGAAGGTTCAACCTTGGAATATAAATAGTTCCGTTTCCCATATCACTTGCATCATTAACTTTAGACATTTTTCTAGCTTTTGTGCTGTTTTCAGTGCTGTGTACACTGGAGCATGATGTCTGCATTCTTGGTTAGTCTCTTTGTCCTTCTTAATACCTTCAGATGGAGCCTTTGCACTTCTTTTGAACTCCCTCTTCTGCCTCAAAGATCCAGGTAAAAAGCAGTGAAGTTATAATCTCATTCTGTCTGATATCACAGTATTTATCAGACACCTTTGTCAACAGTTTCAATGCTTGGCAGATTATTCTGAGTAGTATGATCACATCTACTTTCCATCCTTTTCTCCCAGTGAGATAGGTAGCAATATTTTTCCTTCATTTTCCATGCACCATTCAAACAAAATGACTTTAATGCAGGCAAATGCAAAGTTATCCACTTATGAACAAGTAATGCACTCCATAGCTATATAGTGGGGACTGTACCCTAGAAAGCAATGACTCATTGTGGATGGGCAATTCAATATGTGCTCCCAATGAAATGCTATGGTTAATGTAATCCTTCTTTATATAAAGAAGGGAACAATGAATAGAAGAGAGAGGTGATTTTAACTCTGCATATATCCTTGATGAGACCAATACTAAAATATTGCTTCTACTTTTTCTACTTGCATTATCATCATGATCAATACAAGGATAAGATGCAGAAACAAGCCACAAAAATGATTTAAGGGTTAGAGAAAATGTCTTACTCTGTGAGACCTAATGAGCTCATTCTGTTTAGTTTATGAAGAAGAAAACTGAGGTGAGCTGATTATGATGTTTAAATACTGTCACTGAAAAAAAGATACTAAGTACAAAAGGGGTTTCTAATCCAACTGAGAAAGGCAAAACAAAAAACAATAACACGTTCAAATAGAAAACAAAGCACATTTAAAAAAATAATTATAGTGATAAACATTTATAAAAAACTGTTCTGATTAATGATGGACTGTCCATAGCTTGATGTTTTCACTGGCATCAAGACTGGGTGTCTTTCTGGTAGATAAGCTTTAATCTATCCCAAATGTTCCATCACATAAACTAGTGGGTTCAATACAGAGAGCAGGATGAAATGTAAAGGCCTGAGATATAGAGAAGTGCTGACTATATGATTGAAAGTCTCCTGGCCTTGAACTCTATGAATCTGTGAATGTTTGTTTTCATTTTCATCCCCAATGGTCAGCGCTGTATACAAAATCAATTCTTGCTTTCACTGCTCCCAAGGTTTAATAAGGATTTTTTTTTCTGAAAATACTAATCCAGTACCATTCATACTTCTTGGGCACATCTACATGAGAGGCAGTACTGCACATTAGCATAGCTTACTGCTCTATATATGTGCATGCTTACTGCACAGTAAAAACCCTTAATCCCACTTAAATTTGTTACTTGAAAATGCTGAGGGACAAGGCAGAAGTGCTGCACCAGTTTGAACAGGGCAGGCACTCCAATGCCCACATTTATGAGGACCTGTCAGACCAGATGCAGGAGCATGGTTGCCACAGCATGCCACATTAAGATCAAGGCCTTGTGGGTGCAGTGGGGTGCTGTGACTGACCACAATTGTTGGTTCAGCTGTGCCCATAAATCCATACCCTTTATGCAGCAACTGACAGCCATTCTTGCACCCTAGAACTCAGGCCACAGCTGTGCAGTATATACCATTGTGGGTGTCCTACCTGAGCCCCCACCCAATACCAATGAGGAGGACTGTGCTGAGCCACCAGCCTTGCCAGTCCCGGCCACATGGTAAGCCACACAATGCGGGGGAAGGCCCTCCCTGCCCCAGACCCCATCCCTGCCCCCAGCTTGCCGTATTCTCCTGGCCACTGGTCCCCGTCCCCCCCACAACACTCAGAGAGGCAGAAGACAGTGTTAAACTTTATTGAGCAACTTGTACCCTGGCAGGTAGGTAGCCATGGGCCTCTCATAGATTCATAGATTCATAGATGTTAGGGTCAAAAGGGACCTCACGAGATCATCGAGTCCGACCCCCTGCATAGGCAGGGAAGAGTGCTGGGTCTAGATGATCCCAGCTAGATGCTTATCTAACCTCCTCTTGAAGACCCCCAGGGTAGGGGAGAGCACCACCTCCCTTGGGAGCCCGTTCCAGACCTTGGCCACTCTAACTGTGAAGAAGTTCTTCCTAATGTCCGATCTAAATCTGCTCTCTGCTAGCTTGTGGCCATTATTTCTTGTAACCCCCAGGGGCGCCTTGGTGAATAAAACCTCACTAATTCCCTTTTGGCTCCCCGTGATGAACTTATAGGCAACCACAAGGTCGCCTCTCAACCTTCTCTTGCGGAGGCTGAAAAGGTCCAGGTTCTCTAATCTCTCCTCGTAGGGCTTGGTCTGCAAGCCCTTAACCATACGAGTGGCCCTTCTCTGGACCTTCTCCAGGTTATCCGCATCCCTCTTGAAGTGCGGTGCCCAGAATTGCATGCAGTACTCTAACTGCGGTCTGACCAGTGCCCGATAGAGGGGAAGTATCACCTCTTTGGATCTATTCGTCATGCATCTGCTGATGCATGATAAAGTGCCATTGGCTTTTCTGATGGTTTCGTCACACTGCCAACTCATGTTCATCTTGGAGTCCACTAGGACTCCAAGATCCCTTTCTACTTCCGTGCCACTCAGCAGGTCATTTCCTAGGCAGTAGGTGTGCTGGATATTTTTCCTCCCTAGGTGCAGCACTTTGCATTTCTCCTTGTTGAACTGCATTCTGTTGTTTTCTGCCCACTTGTCCAACTTGTCCAACCTGTCCAGGTCTGCTTGCAGCTGTTCCCTGCCCTCCAGCGTGTCCACTTCTCTCTCATGCTGAGGAACGCGTCAATGCTGGAAGCAAACTTCTCCTTGGCAGCAGGGGGCAGGGACTTGTAGTGCAGTCACAAGGAGCCTTCCAGGCAGTGGTGGAGGTTGTGGGGCAGCTCAGATTTATCTCTTACACTTTTGTAGCTCAGAGTCCCATACCAGGAGCACAAGTGTGCCTGGGCACCATTGCAGCAACAGGGCATAGCGGGTCACATACCCCTCAACTAGTGCAAAAAGCTCATCATACATCGCCCAGGGCATGCACAGCAAGGGCATGCTTGGGATCCAGTAGCAGCATAGCAGGGGGCTGCCCCAGAGCAACTGCTCAAGAGGCCCCCCTGTGAAGAAGGTGGAGGTGCAGGCAGTTCCACATCCCAGTTGTCCAGGAGCCCCATACCCCCTGAGTCCAGGTGTCATGGGCTGAGCAGCAGCACAGCAGAGTGGTGGGCCTTCAGGAGAGAGGTGGGGGGGTAGCAGGGTCTGGAGCTGCAGCAGCAGGTGCTGCCAGAAACCTGGCCTGCCCCACCCTGGGAATGGGTTGGGGGAGGAAGTCTGCCTGTGGCCAGCATCCAGTGGCCCTTTGGCCTCAGGAGAGCCTGCAGGGATGGGGGTCTTTGCCAGCAGCTGCATGAGCCTGGACTTGCCTGCCCAGTTTACCAACCCCGCAGTCTGAGGCCAGGCACTGCACAGCCCCTGGTACACAGCATCTTATCTCTGAAATGTTGCAAATTCTCACAAAAAGCTTCCATGTCATGGGTCTGAAGTTCCTGGATCTTGATACAGAGGAGAGGCCACACTTAGCAGTGGGGATGCTGGCTCAGGGTCACCACCACCCACAGCCAGGGCCCTGTGGATGCACCAGCTCCATCAGAGGTGCACAATGGACTTCACCTTTGTCCTCTAGTGGGTGATGGTGGTTGGAGAGGAGCATGCAGAGGACAAATGGGCCTGGTGGGTGGATTGCCCATGAGGACAGTGGGGCCAGAAGGACCAAGAGTTTCAGGCTGAGCTCCTGGTCCTAGAACATGAGCAGCTCCAAGTACTGTGGAAACTAGTCAGGATGCAGGCTCAGTTCTGAGGCTCTTTCTCTTAAGTGTCAGCAGTCTGGAGGTGGGATGCTGAGGCCCACAACCCCCCTCCAGTGGGGTGCCTGAGGTGGGCTGCTGGTATGCCCTTAGTCCATGGTGGCCTCAGGGACCCTTCCCAGGGGATGGGGAGGGGGATGGAAACCCCTCTCAAGGAGGGACAGCAAGGGACCCTTTGTTAATCTCAAGTCTCTGCTTTTGTATTCTCCTCCCCCCCGATGACTCCTGATGACTCTTCACCTGTGGCTATCTCTGACCGGCTGTCTCTCTATTCACACGTCCACGTAGCCTTCCAGGCCTTCTCCAAATTTGGTTTGTTCCCCTAAAACCAGAACTCAGCCCCCCTGCTGCCCTGGGGCCTTGTATCTGGTGTCACTTATCTCATGTTATGGGACAGTATGGTTCCCAGGCTATGTGTCCTTGTTGTGTCAGACAACCTGTCTGCCTCAAAGGCTGTGATCCTTCAATTCTCAGGCAGCATCCATCCATTGGCCTTGTTGTGCTAGACAGCCTGTCTGCTTCCAGGGCTATATGGAACTCTGTGTGTGAAACCCAGGCTCTTACAAATCAATTAACCCCTGGTGCCCATCTTGACCCCTTACCTATATCTATACCTATAAAATAATTCCCAAAAAAACAGACCTTTGAATATTGTTTTCAAGCCAACAGTGGGTAGGTGATGGGGATGTGGGTCCTGTCCAGGGCCCCAATACACTGGGTGAATACCAGTGCATGGAACCCTGCCACCATTGCCAGGGCCCCGCACACCTCCAAGACAGCCACCCTGGCAGTGGCCTTGCCCATGCTGAACAGGTGTCTAATGTACCAGAGGCTGGAGGCTGTGGCCAGCTTCAGCACAATGAGGGCCAGCCTAGTCTCTGCAGGGAGGGCTAGGCACATGCCTGTGTCCTGCCATTCCAGGAGGGGGTGAAGCTGCTGGAGTAGATCCTAGAAGGTAGCCCAGGTCTTGTAGCTCTCCAGCCACTGCTCATTGTCCCAGGTCTGCTGGACAATGTGCAGCCACCAGTGCTGGCTGGCCTGGAAGGCCCAGCAGCAACACGGCTAGAGGCCCAGGAGGGCAATGGTGGCCCCAGTGGTGGCATTATGAAGTCCCTCGTCAGTGTCCCTGCCTGCAGCAGGGCCACAGCAGTCAGCAGCCAAGCAGGCAACTGCTGTGCATGAGAGAGATGGGTGGTCAAGACAGCCACGTAGTGGTCAACATGGTGGGCCAGCAGGGAGGTGGCAGCAGCCAGCAGGAGTGTGGAGCACTGGTCATCATTATCAGGGGCAGGGGCTAGAGCAGCCATAGCGTGGGGAGTCAGAGTGGCCAAAGAGAAATCTGTCCTTGTGCTGGACATGCTGCTTCTAAACAAGAGAGCAGAGCAAGCCTGTCTTTTAAAGATGGCTGCTGGGTGTTGGCAGCCGTAGCCAGAGCCTAGAGCTTATCCTGTTTCTGCCAGAGGCTCATTGCAGGGCTGCAGGAAACTGGGTGCAAATCTTCTCCCTAATCCTTGCATGTGTAAATGCCTGTCTCAAATCACTTACACCAGAGTAAATTTAGGCCAGAGTAAATGCATGTGTAGATAAGCCCCTTGTTTGATCTTCTAGTCTTTGCTTTGTTTTCTGGTTAATCACCCTCTCTTCCTTTCTGTGTAACGACTGCTGCCTTCAGGTTTTACATCCCCTGGGCTGCGCAATAATATGAAATAACTATTTTTTTTAAACTGGCAGCTTCTTATAGCAATTTACAGAAATGCTGCAACTGCAGCTAGTATTCAAGCCACATGAAACCAGACTGATTTCCTCTTTCTTTCAGGTGTCTTCTCCAAACTGCTGCCTCCTATCATCTGTGTTCTTCCCTCCAGGTTTCATGCAAGTACAACACTACAGTATAGGATTGATGACTATTTATGTATTGTCCATGCAGGTATACCTATAGGATTGGCTGTTGGGAACTGCCCCACAATGATTCTGGTTGTTTGATACCTGTGTGGTATTAATAGGTTGCTAATACCAGAGAAAAAAGTTTATTAAGAAAAAATATTAATGAAAGTCTTTGGAGGGTGATGGTATTAGTTTAGCAGTCACAAGCACTGAAAAGATAATTTGATGCACAGATGGTACAAATCACCATAGTCAATTTATACCAGATAAGGATAGAGCCTGGTTTCTTTTGCCTTCTTCAAGGTCCTGATTAAATCCTGATTGTCTTACAGGGCAAGTTATCAAACTCCACATCATAATAATAACAAGATCATTTATAATTCTGAAAGATTTCCTTGAAATATCACTGGCCAGATTTTAATATAGAATAAGTAACATGAATAGCATTCAGACAAAAGTGCTTTAATGTTGTGCCTTGTCATATAAATCACATTATCTCCTGTTATAAAATCAAAATTTAGTTCCCACTTTTGTAAAACTTCAATAGCATTTACAGTTTTAAAATCCAGTACTTCAAAAATAGAGCAATCCCATAAACTGCCCTCCAAGCATTCTCCCCTTCATGTTTTTACAAGTGATACTAAAACAATTAAAATGTTAAATTGCATCAGTTTCCAAAAATGTCATTAAATCCAAAACCATAATAAAGTAAAACTACCACATGTCTTAAATCTATATTGGGTTTGCACTGCCTGTGCCTTTTACTCTGGTAAGAGATATTTTTGCATCTGTTGTTCACTTGAGACAACACCAATATCCTTAAAATTGGATTCAAAGATTGCTTCAAAGCTGTCTTTCTCCTATTCTGTGCATTCAGTGGGACATTAGCCAGTGTAAAATGTCTCTGTCGGGTCGATGCCTCTGACTTGATGATTACACTTTCTGTTCACTTCCACTACTCAATAAATCTGTCTCTGTCTTTTGATGTTTTTCCCTCCATCCATTTAGCCTTTCATGTTCATCTCTTTAACATTTGTGCATTTGTGTTCAAATACCTAGAAAAACTAGATCACAAACCTCTCCCTATCTCTGGCACATGCACACATGTGCATGCACACATGTGTGTGCACACACACAGTATGAGAGAGAGAGAGACCTTTGACTTCTTAAACCTTTATTATACAAATATTAAAACAAATGTGAAAGTGAAAAATGGCCCTTCTAGGGACAAAACATGAGACACTTATCAGCAACAAAAACCCATGTCATCAGAGATAGAAATCCTCTTGCCCATACTCCTTAAGGGGTTACATATGTAGGACCAACTGTCCATCTTCCACCTTGCAGATTGCCCCTTCACTGGCCCAGCATGACACAAATTGGTCCACATTTTGTTGCAAAGAAGTGTCCAAAGTCAAATATCCAGCAAGAAATTAGCCAGGCAAGTCACAATTCCCTAGTCTGCTCAGTATGGAAGAGAAGATGTACTTGAAGAAGTCTGTCCAGTACAACAAAGAAAGTGCTAAGGTCAAGCAAAGAGTGGCTGCAGGTGGGGGCAGTTCAGGAAGGTGTGAAAAAGAGTGTCTTCTACCTCCTCATCACAGAAGAGGTAAGAGGCTGACACCACCATGTCTAAGTGGCCAGAGCCTCATACAGCAGCCACCACTGGAGGTCACTAGTTCTCTTGGCAATCTATACTTTGTACAGAATGTGCTAGGTCAGATTGGCTTCCTCAGGTGTTGTTGCCTCTAGGTCAGGGGTTGGCAACCCCCAGCACGCAATGCCGTTTTCCTCAGCACACATTGAGGCTGGGGAGGCAGCAGCTGTTTGTAGTCTCCTAGGCTCAGTGCCCCCTGTGCAAGGGCAAGTTATGAAGCAGGGGCTCCTGAAGCAGCTCTGGAAATCACAGGCATCTGAGAGGGAGAGAGAGAGATGTCATTTGGAATCAATTAGCACGTGTATTGGAAGTTTCATTATGTTGTAAGATTGTTGCATGTGGAAAGAATATTAATCTATTCTCTCATTAGGTCAGAGTTGAGGCACCTTGGCAAGGTACTGAAGGGAAGATTTAAGCATATATACCCATGCTATACTTTTCCTGTAGATAAACTATTTCAATTTCCATTGTTGTCAGTCAGGCATCTTACCTCAAAATGCTAAAAAATGTGGTAAAACTATAACCACCAGCAGCTCTCCTCTTCTCCTCAATATTTTGGTTTCTCCTTTGGATTAGTCTAATGGCAACAAAATGCACTGAGGTGGGACACCTTTGTTTATGCCCCTTAACTGAGACTCAGTGTCGGTTCCAGGAAAATTTTCCTCTTTAGTACCTGTCTATGGGGAAACTATATGAATTATCTAGCAAACAGTGAAGCTACCAAAAAAAAGTTAAAGCAGAGTGAAATTCTTCTTTAAAGCAGAAGATGCAGTACGCTTAGAATATAATTATAGTATCAGTATACTTATACTACCTGAAACAGATAAAGTATCTTAGGTTAGTTACAGCAGGAAAAAACAGATTTTGCTTGTCTGAAAAGGAAATCCCTTCTGTGACATCTCCCTGGCAGATGCAGCTCCAAAGAGTGCTAAGTGACACCTTCCCTGACTCGCCTGACTTATAAAATTCTGAATGTGTCAGTTTTTACATACACAGAAACCTTTGATTGACCTAGCATAGCTAACCCTGTTTCCCAAACCAGTTTTCTCTTGTTACCTACACACAATTGGATTTGGGGGCAAACTGCTGCATACTCTGAAAGAGAGAAGCAGCCAAAGGTCTTTTAACAAAGATTAGCAGCTGCCTTTCAAAATCTTGCAATGATCTTAGATATCTGCACTCACTAACCAATCTGCTGGTCCCTATCCCAGTCAGTTTCTTTAATGTCCTTTCAAATAGCCATTTCCTTCAAAACACTACCCATTTTCCCTTACCCATACTATTTTTTCTTGTTATAAAATATCAGTTATAGACAGGGACTAAAAAAATTTGCAGCCATTGCATCTATAATTTTGTCAGTTGGATTATTACAGAAATGGTATCAAGGCTGGTACACTGAGTATTATACAGACCCACGGGTATAATATTTTCCACCACCCCATTCAGTCCCATCCCTGAAATTAAAACCTAGGTTAGTTTAGACAAAAAAATGAGCAGTGAGGACTATGTCCCACTGTCCAAAACTTTTCTCTAGCAGTATGACTAGCTACAAAGGCATGTCCTGATTCCCCTTCCACAGGTAGGGCTTAACCTATGACTTTAATTCCTGTTTGGGAATGCATCAACTACAAGACTTGGGATGACCAGCAGATATATCTAACCCTTTTCAACGAGAATAAAGCTTAATAGATTTTTTTTAAGACTATTCTATTTTTTTTCTTCTTCTCCCACCATTACCTAGTATTTTATCTTGCTTTTCCATGGCACTGAAATATCTTTCCCATACAATGATTTCATACTTCTCCAACTCTCTAATAGCCTCGTGCCTGTTTCTCTGAAATAACTTTGTATTCAGCCATGGACTTTCTCATTATGAGTGTTATATTACAGTTAAAGGAACCAAAGTTTCAAGAAAGACTTGAGTACCCTCTCACTCAAAGAGGCCTCCATGAGCTACACATGAGATTAACAGGTGAAACAAAATGTGTCCTGGGAATTTTTTCATGTACCAGATGGGATCTATTCACCAGAGTCTGAATTTATTTTGGTAACTGCTTATTTCAGCTAATGGGATAGCAACTAAACTGTTTGAGTTGAGTTTGAAATTAAGGGCATATAAACTACACATACCAGATATCACCTGGAATACTTTTTTCCATGGACAAATCCAATGCAACTGTAATTTTACCCCATTCTTCGTGGTCAGAGCTACATTTTCAGGTCCATTCCAAGAGAACAATAATACCTGTATGGAAAATTGGACAAATGTCATTAGTTAAAGTCAAATTATAAGATTTTAACTATCACTTTAGAGCTGGCTATGTAGTCTTTGGATTTTATTTCCACTCACCAGGTCAACACCCTGGAGTCATGTTGCCTTTTTTTTTTTAATTCCCAATTACATACCCCGCTGAAGCTTTTTAAAGCAAAAAGCAACCTGTGATTTCAGTTTAAGAGCCAGTTTGCCTTTGGGATAGATTTTTTAAAGAAATATTAGCTATTTGTTTAAGTGCTAATAACCCTAAATTTCCAAAGTACATTTAGGCCAGGTACAGGCTAGCATTTCAGCATGAGCCACATGACTTTTAAAAGTACATGAGTAAAACAAACAGCTAACAAGAATGTAAAAGCACTGTGTGGTGCTGTAGGCCAGCCTTGTACAGTTTAACCAGCCAAAGCAAAATAACAGTGAAGAAAAGATACATTTTTTTCCGTGAATAAAAGATGTAAATTTAACTGAAATAGTAAATTTAGCTTCTCTTCTTTTACTGCATGTTAGCATTTCTTTGTTGTCCTTTTCTTGGGGGAGTTTAACAGCTCAACCTAATTCCATATACAGAAGGAACTTTATAGCCTTTCATTTGGTTAAGGTCTAATGGGCCATTCGGGAGTTGCTAACTGAATAGCTGTGCATATTGGAGGAAGCTGATCACAGTGGGACTGACATAGAGTGGCTGGTTTAGAGAAAAGCTGCTGTTACTGAGCTGACTCTCCACCTGCAAAAACACAGCTTAGAGGGACAGTAGTCATGTAACCTCTACAAGGCAAATGTTCACTAAACAATTCACCCCTACATTTTCTACCTTTGCTGTCATTGTTGCAACTTCATAAGTGACTGCAGTGTTGGGAGTAGCAGCATTGCAAAGATGCCAGATTTCCAGCATCTTTAGTGCTATAGATATGTCTACACACCAGCGTAGTGTAGACATGCCCAAGTTAGCACAAGTACCAGTGGCTATCTAGCTGTTGCAGTACAGACCCCAATGTGTGTAAATTTTATCCTGTAACGGCAGTATTACCCTTTGCCACCCAATGTTATCCTGATGTGTTTTGAGCAGGACTAGAGGCATGGGATGAAAGTCTAGTCTCAGTGAAGAAAGAGCCAAGATTTTATCCAAGCTGTTTGAAAGGGCAGCAGTTACCAATATTTTGGTCTCCTCTACCTTGAAAAACCTAGTGCTATTCTGACATAACACCCCTAGGAGAGATGCAGTTTATCTTGGCAAAATAATTCTATTTTAAATTAGTCCTCTGAATGGAATACTATATACTATAAAAATGGCATTTTTACAGATATACAATATTGTTTCAATTTTAAATCAACCTTTTTTGGGGGAGGAGGCAGTGTGGGGGGTGGGAGAAGAATCATAAAAATTGCACTTAACTTATGCATGGGTCTGACCTATAATCAGGCCCCTGACAATCTTTACTATTCTACTTGTGGTATTTTTGTGCATGCAATAAAAATACTAAACCTGTATTGTTTTTCCTCAGTGCAATTTTGTTTTAATATTTCTAATGCATTTAACCCTATGGATCCTTTCCTTGGTTACTTGATTCTTCTGTGGAATTTTTAAAGGGCAACAGCAGTTTTAGGACTATCTGTAGTTATCAAGTTACAAAAGGATGCTTTGCTTAAAATTGAATCTGAAAATGTCAATTTGACTTACAGTAGTGTTGGGTTGTTGTAGCTGTGATGCTTCAAGGAATATGTGAGAAACAAGATTTGTTTGGTAATAACTTTTATTTGACCAACTGGAGCTGGGAGATATGTCAGACAATCTTTCAGGCACAAAATACACATCCTCATATCTCACTTGCTTCTAAATACACACCAACAGTTCCTCTAAACTCCCATTTTAGGAGGGAGCTGTATGTCCAGTATACATATAATTATTTAAGGGCATTGCAAATGCCTAAAACTGAGAGAAGTAAAGAGTTCAATCTGTTTAGTTTATCAGAAGGAAGACTAAGAGGTGACTTAATTGAAATGTTTAATTCTTCCCTTAAGTACCAGGCATTGTCTCCCTATGGTGGTATCTAAGTACCAAGTACTTTAATCCAGCAAAGAGGAGAGAAGAGGAGAGGAGAGGAACAATGGCTGGAAGCCAAAGTCACTCAAATTCAGTGTGGATATAAAGCACAATGTGTTTAATAATGACGATGACTAACTGCTGGGACAAACCACTGAAAACAAGTAATGGATACACTATTTCTTGAGGTCTTCACATGCACACTGGAAGCTTTTCTGAAAGCTTTAGCCTAGCGTTCTCAGCCATTTTTATACTGCAGGCATCCCTGCACAACTTTTGTGAATTGAGCAGCACCCCATTTAAAAAACTGATTTATTTATTATGGTACTTTACCCTTGCTTACAGCGGGTGATGGGGGGAAGAGGAACTTCCTCTTACAGGGACTAGACAGTAGGGATGGGAGGGGATGGAAAGAGGAGGAGCAGCTGGGCAGGGATTAACCTGTGCTACCACCTTGAATGCTGCACCACCCTTCAAAGGATCTCAAGGCACCCCAGGGTGTCATAGTACCCTGGATGAGAATCACTGCTTTAGCCAAACCTGCATTCCAATTTAGTGCAGCACAAGTTATGGAGCTCAGTACTGGTCTGCCCAGGTCCACATCCCATCTGGCCTTGAACTCTTTGAATCTATGACAGACACCAGGTTACAGCCTGTTGAATTACCTTCTGGAGATGCAGTTTCCCTCAAGACATTAAGGGGTATCAAAAGTGTTCCAGCCAACAATGTTATGTACAAGTCAACCATGGGGGAGGTGTGGTACCAGACGGCTAGCTACATTTGATCCATTGATTATTTTTAATATATTCAAGTGTTAACATGCCTTGGCACTGTACAAGATGGAAATGAACTCTGTTCCAGATGTGCTGAGAATCCCCAAATAGTAGAAATTTAGTGTTTAGGACATCTGTAATAAAAGTAATTTTTAAGGAGAATCTTGCAGGAGAAGAGGTTTGTTGCTAATAGGGTCTCTCCTGTACACAGATTTACAGAGCATCATTGGATGTGCCATCATTGGCAGGAAATGAGACCTTGACTGCAGACAGTGAGCACCTGAGAAGGGCCATCAGTTGTAGCAGCTTCAACAGGATGAAATTCAATAAGATATTTTATTAGTTTTATCTCAGGAAATAGAAAGCTAGGGTAGGTAACCTCTTCCTAAGGGAAAAAAAACAACATTCTGGACATTATAACCACATTTTTTACTGTTACTAGTAGATGCTCCAAAAGTGCTAAAATCTGACATCGGACCAGCACACCAAAGCTGCCTAGGTGCTATTGATTGGACTAAATGCTCAGTGTCGAGGGAACTGCCATGCTATTTTACATCAGCTGTTCCTATACCAAAGAGGTGCTAAATATATATGTTCCTTATAGTGCTCTTGGGGCTTAGTATTCAACAGAAAGTCATATAAGGTCTCCATAGTGTGAAGAACATATAGACGTACCCAAGCACTCACAGGACAGTATACTATAGCCTGGATGGATAAGTAAATTTCATCACATTATTTTATGTCTATTGAGAAATGTTGCACAAAAGAAAAGCACTCCACTAATGAGCCACCACTGTGTATGTTCACCTGAAGTTGACATTATTTCAAATAAAATTGCAAGACCACATCAGGAAATACCCATTTCCAACAGCGTCTCAGACAACAGAACTTGTTGAATTATCTCTTGGCCTTATGTATTTACATGGTGATACTATCTGAACTCCCTCCTTTGATCACCACAAAATGCCTGTGAGGTAGGGCAGTACTATTTCCTCCATTTTACAGATGGCAAACTGAGGCAAAGAAGCTTAAATAATATGAACAAGATTAAACGGGGAATCTGGGGTAGATTACAGAATGGAATCATTTTCTTCTAAATCTCTGGGTAGTTCCTTCACAATTAGACACTTTTCTGCAGACATAATTGTCCTTACGATATGATTTGTTCTGTGATCTACACCAGGGAACAAGAGAATAAATATTCAGAAGATATTCTCCAAGAACCAGGGATTTAAGTTGTGGAGAAGTCTATTCAACACTCAATCACCTAAAAAAAAAAAAAATCAGCTGAGGCATGGAGAGGTTTAGACATTTAAATTGATGGCACAAAAGAATATCTTTCTCAGTAACACCAGTAAGAGCAAAAATGTACAAAGGCTATCAAGCTTCATGCTCCAGGCATAAGTCAGATACTAACTGCCCCCGGTTAGGAAAAAATTTCCTTCAGTCATATGTTATTACATAATTGTCAATTACGGTAGATTTACACCTTCCTTTCAAGCATCTGGTATTGGTCACTGTCAGAGACAGGAAAGTAGACTAATTGAAGCATTCATCTGATTCTTAATGGCAGTTTTTATGTTTCTATATGCCTGTGTTCCTAGTAATTTAGCACTTGATTCTCAAAGATGCTGAACACACAGCCCTATCGATTTAAATTTAAACATTTAGGCCTTGCCAGCTTGTTTTGATTGAAGAAATGAACCCAGGTCTCTTGGTTTTTAGTTCCTTGCATTAAGATGAGAACCTTTTCTTTTTCACATTACATTTTTTAAATGTAGTTTCTGTTAAATACAGTACATTATAGGCAGCCAAGAATATCCCTTATTTTGAACCTGTTGAGATGAATGGGAAAGCTTAAATTCTAGTTTAAGCCATTTTCCACAAGGTGTACTAATACACAGGGGTTATATTATATCCAGGATCAAGATGAAATTGTAACACTACACAAAATATGCACATTTGGATCTACAACTAGTTAATCCTTCTTTTTACAGCATACTAATTATAAAACTTAGGCCAGAACCAATTCACCTTTGAAAGTATCACAGTCAGTTACCCAGGACATAAAATAAAATAAAATAAAATAAAATAAACAATACTGTTTTACTCCTTAATACTTTTTCACTGTCTACTAACTAAAAACCTGTTTTGCTCTTACTTCCTTTATATTTGCTACAGTTCAGATTCTATACAATAACTGTACACATAAGAATAAGATTGGAATAAAGGTTATGGATAATAAAGAGATATAAATAAGCTATATCAAGCATGCACCATGAGATCTAGATTTTTTATCCCTACTCCAGCTGTTTTGTGATGTTCGCTGTTTGCTGCCAAACAAACAAAATCAACCAGAAAAGATCTTCAAGCATCTACAGAGGATTCCCCTGTCTAGGAGCATAGGCTAACTGGTGAAACCCCAGAGAAGTGACTCAAACATTGCTCTTGTTCTAGCCCTGTTGTAATTTATAAGGCTGTTCCTAGCACGTCCTATTTGGGTAAACGCTTTGGAGATTTTATATTAGATCAGTCCTCTGCTCCTGCTCCTTTATTCTAAGGACCTTTTGTCCAGGAGTGAGAAACCCACTTATATATGTGATAGAAGCTCCTCAAGGACTATGCAGGAATACCCACTTCCTACAGCTCCTAATTCAGTTTTGGTTAACAAACTCTTACTTACAATTAACAACCCATGAATAAACTAATTTATTGTTCATTTAGGGATGCCTTTATCCTCTCAAATATGGATATTTGCATATACTTAGTTCAAACTTCCCTTCTCAGGAGTTGTTGAGTCTTCTGCCTTCCCAACTTTCTGTTATGGGCACCTTCCCAGGTCCCTGGACTTCTACAGCCACTGATGAACCAGACACTGGTATCTTGAAAGTCTCTTCCTGGTGCCTTCAGTAAGGCCTCAGAAACTCACTTCTAGCTGGCAAGCCTATCAACACTCTCCCACCATTGGCATATCAGCAAATATCCCATGGTATTTCCAAAAAAACAAATAGGCCTTTACAGAGTTCTCAGATGTTAAATTGTCTCATGTACAACCACAAGCCATGACTCCATAGGTAAAATAACATTAACTTGCCACTTTTCTACAATCTCTCCTTAAGTAAAGGAGGAATAACCAGAAAGCAACTACATCCAACTGCATCCCTATGTTGCTACAATGGTTTCTTTGGGGCATAAGTTGCTAGAAAGCTCTCATTTACACCAAAGTTCATCTACTCACCACCTATCCCCATTTTACGTTTGCCTTTTGACACCCCTACCACAGTCCTACATTTGATTGCAGTTTGTTCAAACCAGAGAATGCTTCAATGATTTCAAAATTCTTATATATCATATACAGCTTTGTTTAATTCACTCAGCATATGCTTCCTACTACATGAATGGCCATGATTGTCCCAGCAAATCCCTGCATATATTTATAAAGATAGATAAACTAAAATATAGGGTATAGTTATAAAAGTTTTATCAAAATATATTGAATGGGTTGCATTACAAACAAGTGATTTATGTGGGTCATTCTAAGTGCCAATTAATCGTGCTCCACATCCTGTCATCATATATTGTGTATATGCCAAGAAAGCTACAGAAAATGACTTGACATGTGTTTTAAGGGATTTTAGAAACTGTTGAGGCTGTTTTCCAAACTGGTAGACTCTGAAAGCAAGGCTGCCTTATTTAACCTAGGCAGCCATTCCATTGTTGCTCATGCTAGAAATGCCTACAAGATATATAATTATAAAAAAAAAATTACATACATCATTTTGTTGTTACTGCAGAAAAAAGTCATTTCTTTTTAGGGGGTTAAAGGAGAGAAGTCTCAACTTCAGAGAAAAGAGCAACAGTTCTTTGGCAATTTTTTTCACTCAAAGGGAATGTATTTGAAATTCTTAAAGATGTTGAATTTTTGCTGTAATTCTTGACAAGATGAAGAAGTGACAAGAGTATAGAAATGATCTAATGTGCATGAGCACTGTAATTCATTCATCTTTCTGGGTTTTTTTACATTGATGTCACTACCATAATGCATGCACTGTTACACACACACACATACCATAGTAGTTGCGAAATGTACTGCATACCATCAGTTACAACATTGGTTTATCTAATGTTTCAGTGTTTATCTATATTTAGAACTGGAGCTTCTTAGATGCTGTGCAGTGATATCTCTCGGTAGTTATTGGCTGCTGACACAGAGCATGTCTGTTGCTATATATGAATAAATGTATGTTCATTCTTCATGAAGAAGAAGCTTTTGATTGTTTCTTTGTTCTTTAGTGGTCGTTACTTCTATGACATAACCTGGAAAAATAAATTAACCTGGCATACTAGAGGTGCACGCCTCTAGATTTTTCATTCACAGAAAACTGAATCACACAAAACTAACCACATCCTTCCTCTATAGAATAAATTATCATATTAAAATATGAAGAGACTTGTAATTTAGATTCCTCTACTAAAAATGTTCCTAAATCATCCTATCATTTTAAATATTAGTTTTACACATTTTCCCTGACTTCCCTGTGGAATTTTTACACTGAATTGAGACTGTGCTTTCCACAGTTAGGCTGCATCCACACAAGCAGAGGTGTGCATTTGCAGCAGCAAAAATAGTAGCAGCACAAATCTATGCCACTACTTTGCCCCACCTGTGAACTTTGCAGTGGAACACATTGTCCGGCTGCTCCATGTGCTGCAAGGGAGGCTGGCTGGGACATAGGATGCCTCAGGACAGGGCCAGCCAACAGGAAGGGATCTGCATGTGGCAATGGGGGGGGACAAGCTGCCTGGCCTAGGCTGCCTGCTCCCCTAGCTCCGCTCCCCCTGGGCTGCCTGCTCCCCCATATCCATGTACTGCAGAGCCTATGGGCAACTCGTGTCACCTTAGTCGGGGGCGGTGGAGGTATGTGCCACCCAGCAACCAGTCAGTGACCGGGGAAGAGGTCTCCCCATGGCCGATCTCGCTGACTGGGGAAGGTCCTCCCATGGCCGATTGCGAGGTGGCCAATCACTGCAGTCACTTCCAGAAGTGGTTGTGGCCGTTCCTAGGAGTGCCACAGCACTCCCCAGCCAGTGCTTGCAAGGGGGGCACCGATGCTCCTGCCTGCCCCCCCTGCCCATCACCTAAACAGTGAGTGCACCCCCTATGCATTGCCACTAGCAGAACACCCCATGATGAGGCCAGCTCAGGGCTGCCTGATCCCCCATCTTGAGGAACCCTGCACCCCAGCCAGCTGGGAGGGGTTCAGCGCAGGGGCTCCACGTTTTTCCCATCTCTGCATTTGTCCAGGTGCACACCACTTTGGTGTGCTTTGCACCACTTTCTTATTCAGGGGGGTGGTTTACTACCAGGGTTTTCCAGTACCAAATTTTGCCCCAGCACTGAAAATCAGGAGTGCCGAGCACCATTTAACATGCCAGGCATGAGGTTTGTTGCACCGCAAACCATACATGCCAGCACATCTGGATCCGGCCCTATAATCTAACAGGAAAAATCTTTTTATAGGTGTGGAATATAATGGCACAGAATGGGGAGAGGAATGAATATGGGCTAAAAACAGATACATGTGCCACAAAGCAGGCACCCAGAAAAGAATGACACGGGCTGGCTTTTAAATGCTGAGCACAAAACGATGCTTCTGTACAAGTTGCAGCTATTTCACTGCAGCAGTGAAAAGCTAGCTCACTGGTTAAAAACTAGCGAAACTAAACACAGCCTGACCACAAAGTTTGGATTCATACTTCACCCAAAATGATAGGTGTTTGGATGTAAGACTGTGGATTGTGTGTAAGGACCATTTCTAGTTCAACTCTAAACCCAATAAGGTATAGGGATATGTATTCTTCTCTAAAAGTTTCCAGCTCTGAAGAACAATCTGTTACAGTTGAATATTTAAATGCTGAAGAATATGCTTAGTCAGTGACATATATCCTTAAAAGTATAAATACATTTTACAGACTTTTTGTCAAACAGTATATTGAAAAAATGTATTTAATTGCTTAAATTTCAGCAATAACGGCACATGGCTTGGGGGTTTCTTATATATAACAGACTGCATACAAACTCATACAAAGCTGTGTTTTCTTCATCTGAAAGAAGGGTCCAGTATATGCTTTTGTACTTTTCACTCCTTTCCACTGATTTGTTTTCCAAACAAGCCTCCAAGACCTTAGAGCACCTTATTTTTGGAAGGGATTTGGGGCAGCTTTTTCCCCCCAGAAGGTAAGGCCAAGAAATACATCAGTCACTCTTGTCACTTTCTGACAGTTAAAGTCACCAAAGGCATTTGGTAAACTTTAATTGCTGTCACAACTGTAAAGGTTACACAGGGGGCTAGAGCACAAATCAACTATAGCATGGAAACACAAGTGTGTGAGTGTGTATGAAAGTAACAATTCATTGCAGGAAAACATCACAGTAAAGAAACATCTCACGGTAATTTAAAACCAGATGAAAATAAGAATAGTTTTAATAATTTGTTCTGGAAGCATTTTGTACAAATACAGCCTTGCAATTTGCTTAAAAAGCTACAAGATTTGAAACCATAGGTGTTTTTTTAAAATGCTGTTGGAAAGGAAGACTGCAATTATGTTAAGAAAGGTATAATTAGCACCTTTTATTTCCCCTGACTATATGAATAGCATACTTCAGACAGCTGTTTGTTCATCCTGCCACATTTGAGAATTATTGACTTGAACAGGCAACCTGTTTTTTGAAACTATATCTGTTATTTAATAATTCTAAACAGTTTATAGAGAGATCAGCATTTTTCCCCAGGTGTTCAAAGCATTTTAGTCTATTAAAATGCTAAGCTGCTTTAGAAAAGAAGTCTTTAAAAGTTCCCCATGCTCATAAGCCAAGTTATACTTTTTTGTTAAAACTGCAAGACCAGAAATTTGGAGCGCCTGTCACAAATTAATTAAAGGTAGTACTAAATTTATTTTCCCATGCCTTAAAATTTCATAATCTGAGAACAAATCTTTGCAATGCATAGCATTTAGAAGCAAACATCTCTTATACTATATAAGTATATGGAATATCCAAGTAATATCCCAAGTAATATCCTCCACAGCAAGTATTCCATGTTTTGGCTTTTCCCTTCATGAAATAGTGTCCAGTCAATGCAGCCAAATAAGGGGGTTTCTGCACCTTGTTTCATAGAAATGGGTTCAAATAAATTTTCAGAGGCCAGTATTAGGAATTGTTCCCTTCATCTTCTTTTATAGAAACCCAGTGAATTAGGACCACAAAAAGGCAGAGCATAATGTTGGCTAATATTCAACTTAGGGGGCTTATAAGGAAGGACTTTTTCATTATGAAGATGGGCACACATTGGAACAGGCACCCTACAGAAGTTATGAAATCTCCACCTTGGACATTTTTAAGAGCAGCTTAGAAAAACACTTGACTGGGATGATGTAGTCAGAAATTATCTTGCCTTGAGCGTGCTGTTGAATGATGATTCCTGATGTCCATTCCAGTCATACTTTTCAATGATCCTACGATTATGGGGCATGAAGGGAGAAGAGTTGTTTTATTAGCCACCTAGTCATGGATGCACACACAATTATAAGCAGAGTATTATATCATGCCACTTTTCATCTCTAAAGTCTATGATTCAATGAACCTATGTCTAAACATAAAACTTCGCTTATTAGAAAATGTGCAGAAATATACCCTATAATGTATATTTGTGCTTTTAAATGCTGTGGTTTACAAAGATTTGTTCTCAGATGGTTAATTTTTTTTCTCTGTTTGTAAATTTTAAGGAATGGGAAAATAAATTTAGTAATACCATTTATTATTTGTGTAATAATTTGTATTACCTTAGTACTTTAATGCTAAGTCATTGGCCTAGGGTCTATACAAACAGAGAACAAAAAGGGGATCTTTACCACAAAGGGCTTATAATTTAAATATAAAATAAGAGCTGTATACACATAGAGGGATATAGGAAAATGAAATAATTAGACAATATTGCTCAGCATTGTAGGCTGTGCTCTTAACCAGCAGTCTAACTGCTGTCAACTTTGCTTTTGCCGGGGTGGGGATTAATGTTCTTTTGGGAGAGGAAAAGGAGGAGGGTTGTTTGTTGCGGGGGAGGGGGGGTTGTTAAAGAATGGAGTTAAGAGAGTGGTTTAAGGGAAGATTAAATAACCTGATTTGAAAAGGACGGAGGTGAATGAGGTGGTTTGAATCCATGGTTAGTATAGAAAACAACACTGTGTTGTGTGATATTTAGTTTTAAAATAACTAAGTAATTTTGTTTCTGCTATTTCTTTTGCAAGTATGTTTCATGCCACTTGGGGGCAGGAAACAATCCCATTGATAGTTTCTTGCACCAAGTTAAGCAAAGGCTTTACATAGTTGGTATCCTATGCAAATAAATGGGAACTAGAACAAAAAATATATTTTACTTGTTAAACTTTGGAGTTAAACTGCTAAATCATATTGTATTTGTGAACTCTGATATTTGGACCAGTTTCTCAATATGAAATTTCTGTTTCTTCTCTTTTAAGAGATCAATAGTAACTGGGTTTGTTTATTCTTCTTAATTCCTAGAAGTCCAATCCAAGATTAGGGTCCAGTTGTGTTATATGTATAAAGCCAGAGTAAGAGCATCTTGATCAAATGCTTTAACCACAAGACTATTCTTTATTGTTAGTACGGTTCTCAAGTTCCAGGTAGTGCTGAACTTAAAAGTCATCTTGATGTTCACTCAATATATAGACCATGGTACAGGTTAACATGACAGTTTAATGGTGTGCTGCTTATGTGTACATATCACACATTATTACCAAAAAGTCCTATATGGTATCAAAACTGTTGAACCAAGACACAGTGTTTTTCTTTAATATACCATGCTAGACTGGCAATTTTTGAGAAGCACATTCAAACTTCTCATCACTGAATCAATTGTAACAACAGATCTGGCTTCTCCTTTAACTAACTTTTAAAAAAGTAAATGCTACCAGAATTATTAATGACTGATAAAGTTTACACTGTGTGCAAAAATACTGACTGCACACAGTACAAGGGCATGCTTTGTGGTATAGCTCACAAGGTTCAAATGGTCTCAAAGGGCTGACACTGGATATAAGTTACTGCTTTTTCCTTGTCTAGAAGTAGCAACAAACTTCTCTTGGTATAGATGCAAGTATGACTAAGTTGGCCCCAAACATAAATGAGTCCCCAAGTCCACATTAAACATACAAGAACTATATATCACCTCAGAAGCCAACCCTCTATATTATTTTAAAAGTACTCTATAAATTTAGTGCTTCTCGATACAGTTCCTGCTTTTCTAAGTAAAATATGGCT
The DNA here is from genome assembly GCF_000455745.1 of Alligator sinensis. Classification (NCBI taxonomy): domain Eukaryota; kingdom Metazoa; phylum Chordata; order Crocodylia; family Alligatoridae; genus Alligator; species Alligator sinensis. The sequence goes on from NW_005842051.1 coordinate 1,226,405, forward strand.
TTATGAGTTACTCAGTTCTCTACCCCGCTTCTAAAAATCACAGCATTATTGGCTCAGCTTACAGAAAGGAACCTTTTTAGATACAATCTGAAAACAGACAACCGCACCATTACTATCACTATGATCAAATAAGAGACTCTAGAATCATCTGTCAGATGCTTTCATTATATGAGAGAGGTCAAGATAGAGTAAAAACATATCTGCCCTGCAGTCAGGACCTCTCTCTCAAATCTTCACTCAGTATAGCTGTGACAATAGTTCAGATGGCTGAAAGCTTACAGATTTATACTGGAAGTTCTCCAAGGTAATTTTATCACTCCTACTTTAAAATAAAAAAAGATAGATATACTGGTCCAATCATGATTTAGATCTTTCAAACAAGATGTAACACTCCTCAAGGGTCATGAGGAAAAAAAGATGTAGAAATAACTTTTAAATCTGAGATCATCAGAGACTATGCACTCTACATTGATTTAACTGGAGAATCGTTTTTCAAAGTTTGCTCTAAATTCTTTGGGGTGAACTTCATCGTGTGATATATCACTTGGGAGCTTTAAACTTGAGACAAAACTACTGGGTTTTGCAATATAAAAAAAAGTGGATAAACCAGAATGATCTCACAACATCAATCAATGGAAATTTATAGCTTTATCCCACAGTGGTACCAAAAACCTGTTAAAAGCTGCTGGCTCTCTTCTTCAGCCAAATCATCTGAAGCTTTAACTCTGTCATCCCAATAGCAAATATTATGAACATTCATCACTATTTATTGAATTTCTTAAGGAAATAGTCCACCAAAATGTAATAGTAAACTCTAATGACAGTGCAGTATTATACATTAGATTTTATAGATGGTATTGAGGACATCTATTATTAGCAATTCAATGATCATCTAATATTTTACATACCATTGCAAGGCTTTGTATTTTATATGCACAGCCCTGTATGCGCATGCATGCACTTAGGATTAATATACTCTAAATGGGAAAAAGCAGGCAATTTAATAAAGCTAAGCGTTAAAAAAACAAAGGACTTGATTTTCACTAAAACTGCCAATATTCCTCCTCAGGGAAAAAAAGAAAACAACCTCCCAAATGACTTAGGCACAAGATGGAGAGAAAGACATTTCTGAGGCTCAGACCCTGTGCACCCACATGATTTTGGTTTTGCATACATTTAATCATTTACACCACTATTTACTTCCCAGCTGAATTTGGCTTTGTATGGCTGGCTCTTCCCTTCAGAAAATTCTCATTTTATCCTTAATTTGTTCCCAGCAAATCCTTCTCCCCTCAGATCCCACTGCCTTAGGCACTGTTCTTCCTTCCCCTACCCTCAGATATTAAAAAATATTTCCACAATCTGCCTCAATCCCCCACCCACCCCCACTATTATACCCTATTCAGGAACGTACATAACCATATGTGCCCTTTCAGCAAGAATTATGCCAGCAGAATAACTAAAGAACGTTAAATATAGTTGTCATAAAATGACTATCTGGTAGTTCAGTGAAAAGGTAGGCAGGAGGTCTTCTCAGCTTCCCTTGTCTTAGTTTTTCCAACCATAAGAATACTCGAAAAGTAGACATCAAGAGGCATCAGCAGGGAAGCAGAGGCAAACAGTTAATACACAACCCAGCAGCAAGCAGATAAAGACACCACCAAACACAAGAATCAACATGAAAATTGAGTATATTCTAACTGGCAGGTTAGTAGTAAATAAAACTGTCACGTGCATGACCTGATCTTAGATGAGGCAATAGACCTCCTTTCTTTTACCAAGACCTTGTGGGGGAATTTGCTCAGTCTTGTTTTAAGTGAATTTACTCCTCTGACTCCTAAATTTGTCATACAGTTAGGCTTGGCAAAGGGAGATACATTTAATATAATGATTCCCTCTATCTCAAGCAAAGAAATGCCTTCCTCAACACATAAATCCTCTATGTTCCTTTAACTAGTGATAGTCCCATAACAAATCCAAATCATGAATCCTGGTGATTTACATCTCATATCTATACAACTCTGCAAGCTTCCTATCAGAGTTAACAGTGATATTGCCACATTTGATACTGATCTCTCATGGGTCTGTTATGATTAATGGCTTCAGTCCTTGTCCAGATAATTCTTCTAATGTACTCACCTTGGAAGTCATATTGAGTATAGCAACTACAGAATTCACCAAGACATTTTTGAAACTGAAATATACAACCAGTCATGCATTGAACCTGATCCTTAGCCTAAGGGCAAACTTCAAAAGTATAACAACCCTGTGTTTCTGCTGATGTCATTATTCCTTTTTGCCCTGCCCTTCCTAAAGATGATAGCAAAACTGTATAGATCTATTCTCCTTCAAAACTTCATAGTCCAGAGAATAATTTCCCATTATGATCAGTGTATGATAGATATCATGATGATATATTATTCTTGTGAAAACTATCATCCCACATCACTACTGAAATATTGACTTTTGAATGGTTCAGCATGTTTTTTGGAGAACTAAGGTAACTGAAAATCAGAAGAGAGTTTGAATGTCAGCAGTCTCAAGCCACATAAAATCCAACCTATGGCCATGTATGGAGTCACCCAATCCTGTCAGAACTCTTAAGCAGACCAAAAGATCCTTATTTTCCAAGTCCTTAGTGTACAACCAATCTCATCCAAAGAAAATGTTTCAGAACAGCTAAACACAGCATCTAACTGATTCCTCTCATTTAGAAACCCAAACAATATATGTTCTAAGGCCTGATCTATGACAAATTCTTAAACCCAAGGAAAATAAATCAGAACAGAAAGCAATGATCAGGTTGTCTGCCTTGACAAGACTTCATCCATTTATCCAGACAGACATGATGTTTAATGTTTACCATAGGAGAAGTCCATGTTGTATGCATGAAATGAACATTTCACCTCCTATTTTTTATCTGTCTGATATTGTTCTATAATTTTAATACAGATAATACCTGAAACATTCACATAATTAAGACTCATAATGAAGAACAAAATCATCTGTTCTTTTTTCGTTCTTACAAACAAATACTACTATTGTAAACTACATTGTCCCTAGAATGTCTTCATGAAGTGATTAATTTTTTCATTAAGTTCTAATAATGACAGTATAGATGTTTTTGGAGATTTTATCATCCTGATTATTTCTTCAGGTCTACTGAAATAAGAAAATGGAAAGGAGAAAGAAAAAAGAGTCTGAGAGAAAACAGATACATTTGTTGTTTGTGTACTTTAAAAATCACAAGCATTTTTGTACTATCTTGGGTTTAATTACTTCCACAATTCTCCAGATTTGATCTCAATGAAAAATTTGTAATGTTAGGATCTGCTTGATCAGTTCTATAAAGGGTTTCCAGCATCCTGGGGAAAGATAAAGATAACAAACGTGTCTATTTCAATTGTTTTGGGTTAGCAGCTTGTTGTGGTTCTGACTGTCATAGAGCCATTTCTTGTTGATCATTTTCCTATCTAACACTTTCCACATCAGATTTTCTGGTTAAGTCTTCCATAAATGTTCACACTATTGACTCCTACCAAGCAAAAGTGCCTGAACAATTTAGAGAATCTGGGGTGAGGGGGAGGAGTAGCTGGGAGGGAGTAGGGTATCTTTTTATTGGATCAACTATATAGTTGGGGGAGATGTTAAGTAAGCTGTCAGGCACAGAGTGCCCTTCCTTAAACAATTTAGAGATTTTGTGTGTGTGTGTGTGTGTGTGTGTGTGTGTGTGTGTGTAGGTGTACAGCTTCAGTATTTTGCATCTCCGTATCCCATTTCCCAGGAAATATTTCTATGTAGCTACTCTTATCTCATCTATTTTTTAACTGCAGTAAGTGGGAAGCTTCTGCCTTCTCTTTTCCTCCTCCTCTTCTATGACTTGACAGTAAAGAGATTTTTAAAGTCAAATATTAAAAAATGAGACTGCAATTTCAATTAGCACAGCACTTTTCGTGCAACACAATGTCCTGATGCAATTCAAAAAGTATATAGTAAAAGGGTTGGGGGGCTTTTTAGAGTAATTTTTATGGCTGTCACCCTCTTCACCAAGTCATTTTCCTTACGCCTGACTTGACGTAAAGCAAGGATCATACATAACTCTCTGCAATTACAAACAGCCAGTGCAGGAGACGCTGCAGTGATTTTTATTCATTAGCCTTTCATCTTTAGAGACCTGTATTTGATGCTTACATCATGTCTGTCTGCCTAGGATTTAATGTTACTATAATCTGTTCCTCCTTCATGAACACATCTCACCATCAGATACTATAATCCATCTGTACTAAAAAACAAAAACCAATTCTATTGTCTGCATTCTATTAAACATATGTTTATTTCTTAGTAGCTCTAAGGTTAGACCAAAATCCCACTAACATCCTTGAAAAGGTTTTCAATGAACTTATGCTTTTCCCTATTTTTTCTTCCTTTTCTTGTTTGTTAGAAAAGAGCAGATTGGCAATGCTGGCTTGCATTGTATTTTATTTTTCACTGGGCATGTCTACAAAGTTAGTCCCAAATCAGCACACACACTGAGTGTTACTGAACAGTAAGGGGTCTACATGTGAGTTACTGCACAGTAACCAATTGGGCGTAAATTTGATACCTGCATGATGCTCAAATCAGCATAAGTTGCCATTTTCAGTGCGCAGTACGGGCATGCATGTGTAGATGTGCACCTGTACTGTGCAGTAATTTCAGTTACTGCACAGTAAATGTGCACATGTAGATGTGCCCAATGAACTATTTCCTTTCAGCCACCAGCTTGAGCTAGTTGCTTTGTTAGGAGTGGTATCATTCTGTGGTAGAAATCACTCTGAATTAGCCCAGAATGATTTAAGATTTTATCTCCATCATGCTAATAAATCTTGGTCAAGTCAATGCCCAGCATTTTTTGATGTTACTCAACCCACCGGTTCTCTTTTACACCTAAACTTCCAAATATGGAAAGTTCAGTCATCTACCTCATCTTATGGCTAGCTCAAGTTAACAGGTGTTCAACTTATAGTTTTATAGTTGGTAGGGTCGGAAGGGACCTAAGCAGGTCATCAAGTTCGACCCCCTGCCCTGGCAGGAAAGAACGCTGTGGTTAAACAACCCCAGCTAGGGGATTGTCTAGCCTCTTTTTGAAGACCCCCAGGGTAGGAGCGAGCACCACTTCCCTTGGAAGTTGGTTCCAGATCCTAGCTGCCCTGACTGTGAAGTAGTGCCTCCTGATGCCTAGCCTGAACCTACTCTCAGTCAGCTTATGGCCATTATTCCTTGTAACTCCCGGTAGTAATCAGGGGAACAGGGACTCTCCCATTGCTTGCTGGTCCCCCTTGGCAAGTTTGTAGGTGGCCACCAGATCCCCTCTCAGCCTTGTTTTGTGGAGGCTGAACAGGTTCAGGTCCCGTAGCCTCTCGTCATAGGGCCTGCCCTGCTGACCCCTGATCATGCGGGTGGCCCTCCTCTGGACCCTCTCAGTGCTGTCCACATCCCTCCTGAAGTACGGCACCCAGAACTGGACGCAGTACTTCAACTGCGGCCAATGTCGCATAGAGGGGGAGGATCACCTCCTTGGACCTGCTCGTGATGCATCTATGGATGCATGAAAAGGTGTGGTTAGCCTTCCTGACCACGTCCCCACATTGGCGGCCCATGTTCATCTTGGAATCTATAGACTCCAAGATCCTTTTCTGCCTCTGTACTAACAAGAAGGGAGTTCCCCAGCCTGTAGGTATGCTGCTGGTTTTTCCTCCCCAGGTGAAATACCTTGCACTTGTCTGTATTGAAACCCATCCTATTTTCATCCGCCCACCTCTGTAACCTGTCCAGATCTAGTTGTAGCCTGTCCCTCTCTTCTAGCTTCTAGTGACCAAAACTTTATGTTCACAAAATCTGCAAGCATCATGGAAATGTGTTATTTTCTTAATTGAATGAGGACTGAGAGTTTGAGCTGAGAACTGGATTTCTGCTTATGTGTCCATAAATGTTTATGAAAATGAAAGCTAATAGCAGATGCTAGAACCAAAATAGGCACATATGTTTTCCTACAACAGCTCTGTAAATAAATCTTAGTCTGGACTTGTACTACAACCATGTTTTTTTCAGTTCTGAGCCTCTCATGAGTAGATAGTGTTATAATAGGCTATTGTTGTAGATAGCCTAGATTATATCTAATGTTGCAGACAAGCTGACATTGATGAAGAAATCCAACATCGCCTCAATGTGCAAGTGCAGCCTGTGGATGCCTGAGGAAATGGGTGTTCAAAGATTGTGAAATCAGATCCAAAATGAAGCTCATGGTGTATCAAGCAACTGTGATCCCCATTTTACTGTACAGAACTGAGATGCAGACAATGTTGAAAAAGTACCTTCAATACTGTCTGTGGAAGTTCATTCAAATCCACTGGGAAGATAGACATGCCAACATTAGCATCCTCTTGCAAGCAAACAACATGGGCCTCGAGGCAATGATCATCTGACATCAACTTCACTGAGCCAGCCAAGTCATCCAGATGTCTGACTCCAGGCTCCTGAAGCAAGTTTTATTCTTCCAGCTCAGTCAAGGCATATGCTCAAGAGGCGGGCAGAGAAGTACTTCAAGGATGTTCTCGAGGCCAACTTGAAAAAAATGCAACATTGACATCAACTCATGGGAGACTATCAACTAGGACTGCCCCAAATAGAGGAAGAGCCTGCTGTAAGGATCTCAGTACTCTGAAACCTTACAATGACAAAAAAAGAAGACAGAAAAGTGGAAGCAGCAGAACATGTGTTGCAGACCGAATCAAGAATCCAGAGCCACCCATCCCACACGGAAACATATGGCCAAGTTGCAGCAGAGTCTGATGATCCTGGATGTGCCTCATCAACCATTTTCAGACCCACAGATAAGACAATCATGGAAGACCATCATCCTTGACTTCAAGGGATTGCTGAAGAAGTCATACCATCAAATTCATTTTCAGTTTTCACATAGCTTAGAATTAGACCCCATACTCTGGAGATGAAAAGTTAACATATCAGCTCACTGAAATTTCTGGTTTCCAGTGATGTATTTCCTACTGAATAACACTTTTTTCTGCAAGCAATTCTATTCTTTATAATGAACAACCTGAATCATCCCAATATGCTCGTTTCAACAACCTGCTGTACCATCCAAAGGAGCACCTTAATATTTTCTTATTAATAAAAAAAAAGGTATCAAGGAATTTCCTATTAGCCTGTACAAGATAATGATAAAAAAGGAAAAGTAATTTCTTTTCGCATTCTATTTTCTATGTTTAGGATATACATTTTCACAAACAGAGTTCAGTGTTGTACACACAAAAATAAGCACAAAGGGGCAAACAGGTCCATCAATGCCTGACTGCTCTCCTGCAGGGGTACACAACCTATAACCTATGTGAGCCACATGCAGACCACCGGGTCAATCTCAGTGGCATGCCTTCATGGTATTAAAGCACTATATTAAACAAAACGCTATTTGGAAAGAAAAGCAATGCGTCCTGGTCCTTAATGTGGCAGTTGTTTAATCTGTCTATGTCACACATACTGTCCATTTCCCCATTTGTAGACATGCTAAATGATTACTTCCAATTATAGTAGATCCCACTAGTGGAGAAAAGTCTCCACTAGTCTGTTGGAAAGTAAACTGGGTTGGAAAGAACACCTTGCAAGCAGCCCTAAATAAGATTTAAGCTCCGCACCCTTGCCCTACTGGCTGCTGATAGACATTCAGTTTAACTTTGACTGCCCAGCTTTTCACAAATCTGCAGCTGTGCTTGGTTTCTGGCCACCTTCTAGCCTCATCAGTTCTTGTCCTGGTCCATGTTTCTCCCCAGCTCCCAGCTGTTGCCCTAGTTCTTTGTTACTGATATCAATCACCTGAGTCATGGCTTCTGACCTCAGCTACTGACTGCAAGCTACAGACCCTTGGCTACTAACTCCTGCCCAGTACCTCTGACTCTGAACCAATACCAAATTTTACCTGATTTTGGATTTTGAACTTCATTGCAGAACAACAAGGAAGTTTTTTTACCTCACTGCCTGCCATCTGACACCTCCAGGGAAGGATTTCTACCTGATCAACATATCAAACAGCTACTCAACACAGCTCATAAAGACATTCTCATGGACCCAGAGGGACAGCCTTCCATGTTCAGCTCCCTCTGGGCATAGGAAAATATGTTTCTACCTATGGGGACTTTTTACCATCTTGTACCATCTACACTTTTCTCAGAGCCTAACAAAGGGACTTTGATCCCAAAAGCTTGCAGAAAAGGACAATTTTCTTGCCGTTTTCCAGTTGGTCTAATTAAAGGTATCATTTTGGAACCAAGAGTTCTAGTTTTTTGTATGTCTTTTTGTCTCAGAACAACATGGCTACCAAGTACAGCCATTCAGTGGCAGAATTCTGGTTGCTGACAAACAACAGAATTAAGCTCCCAGCTTTTCCATTTCAGCTTTGCATTAAGTGAAGAGGTTAACAGTGAACTCACCCAAATTACCCTTCCTTTTTTGGACCTCTGCATTTGTATTGACTACAGTATAATGATAGGGCATCAAGAACAGGCAAGATCATCCTGCCTCTGGCTCTTCTGCCTCTAGCTTTATTGTGGGGCTGTGGGACTTGGACATTTCACTACTACCTGCCCAGCTAAAGAAAAGGGTGCCTTGCAGATGGGAACACCCAAGGTCCAGCCATGATAAAGACCAGGCTGGGTGTTACATGTGCTCCTAAGGAATATCTGAAACTTCCTTTCCTATCCCATGTGGCCATTGCAGCTTTTAGTTATCAGTCTTCTCACATTTAATAGATTTCATAGACATTAGGGCTGGAAGGGACCTTGGAGACCATCGAGTCCAGCCCCCTGCCCCAGGGGCAGGAAGTCAGCTAGGGTCAAAGGATCCCAGCAAGATAAGCATCCAAGCATTTCTTGAACGAGTCCAGAGTAGGTGACTGCACCACTTCTGGAGGGAGTCTATTCTAGGTCTTGGGGGCTCACACTGTAAAGAAATGTTTTCTTATGTCCAGCCTAAAATGGTCTTGGAGGAGTTCATGACCATTGGTCCTTGTTTTTCCTTGGGGCACTCTGGTGAACAGACGTTCTCCCAGATCCTATCTGCCCTGCCCTTTCACAGACTTACCTGAGGGCAACCAAGGGAGCTGCTCTCCACTGCTGCCTGGGGCTGTATTCCTGGTCACATGCATATGTGTGTGCGCACACATACGCACATGCCCCCCATGTCCCACTCCCCGCAGCCCCTTGCAGGCTGAAACTTTGTTGACCTGCAAGGGGGAACCTGCCATTTCTCATATTTTTCACAATAAATGAAAAACTGAGATCCCTGCACAATATTGGGAATCCAAGAAAAATGCTGTCCCCGAGTCATGCAGGCCTAGACCAGGACTTGATGTTCCCATTTTGGAACTGTCCCACCCAATTAGGAACCCTACCCTCTTCCCAAGGGGAGGCAGGGCCCTCAGAGCCCCTTGTACTCAGCTCCTATACCTCCCTCTGCTGCTGCAGGGAATCAATGATCCATTAATGACCTATTGTTCTTTCCTTCACAGATGTTAACAACCACCTGTGAAGTAACAATTAGTGTTAATAGGCCTTCCTGTGTAACAGTTCCTGATGCTTTGCCTCCTGCCCTGAACCTGGGATGTTCATTTTAATTTTCACTGGCTGGGCCCAACCTCTGAAATCCAGGACGATATCAGCCAATCTAGGACATACGGTCACCCTAACCTAGCCTTCACATCCCCTATATGCACCAGTGGGTATGAAAGATCCTGTTCATGTCCCTTCATTGCACCCAGCTTACCTCTTGGAGCAGCATGGGATGCCCAGTACCAACCTGAAATAATTTCAAAGGAACAGGCATGTAAGTAGCCACTATGAACCAACAGATTCCAATTTAGTCATGAGCCCAATTCACAGTGGGGCTGGCAACAAGAATGCCATGAATTTGTAGGTGTCTTTGATAAAAGGAAAGCTGATGTTCTGCCTTTGTGCTGAACATATTAAAACATGCTACCTGAATGAGCTGTAGTTGGGTGCTACCATTCCATTTAGACGCATTTATTCATTAATACAACATCAGCTCAAAGTTTTAAGGGAAATACTCCATAAGAAATTCAACAAGGGGTTTGTATCACCTTAGTTATCTCTAGCTAAATTCTCTATTTTTTTCTTAAGAAAGGTGGTTCCCTGTAGCTATGCATAGATCAGTGGTCACCAACCAGTTGATCTCAACTGGTTGATTGTGGAGCCTCTGACAGTAAATCTCAGTCTGTCAGAGGCTCCACAATAGGGAGTGGCAGGACTCATGAGCTGAGCCATGGCCTCTGCTGCCTGGGCCAGGCTGGTTGAGTGGGGTCAGAGCCTAGGCGGCTTGTTCAGGAGGTGGGGGAGGGAAGGATGGAGGGGTGGAGTGGGGACCAGTGTGGGTCTAGTCCAACCTCCTGCTCAAAGTAGAATTATTCCTGTTTAAACCATTCCAGTCAAGTCTTTGTCTAATCTGCTCTACATGCTGATTCGTGCAGACATTCAGGGGGGTTAAATCAGGCCAAAAAATGGTGGGCCCTATCTAAATTAGTTCACCTAACTAGGTGAACTATCTTGGATCTCAAATGGGGTAACCCAATCCAGCGAATGGCTGCACACATTCAGATAGTAGCCCCAGCTGCTTGCCCCAGCCTCAGGGCTGTGCTCTTCCACCCCACCCCCACCCTGACTGGGCTAGTTCTAGCCCCACAGTCTCCCAGCCTTCAATAGACACTCCCCCCCTGCCAAACCCTCCGCGGCCCACCAAACCCTCCCCTGGATCTGCTAGCCCCTCTGATCCTGCCTGACCCAGCTCCCACCTCACTTGCTTACACCAGCTTCTCTGCATGACTCCCAGTACTGGCAAGATCCTGTATGCATCACTCCTGGTCTACGATCAGGTGGTTGAAAGTAAGCTGAATGACCATAGGCAGGGTGTGGTGAGCATTTACATGTATCCTATATGTCACTATTCTCTTTCTCTATACATGCAACTAGATTTTGAACAAAAAAATTCTAAAACCATTTATCTATCTAGGTGCCTATATGGCCTATCCCTACAGTGTCTAAGCACTGTCATTAATGGCTTTCATCTCACAACACCCCTAGGAAGGATTACCTTCACCTTACAGATAGGAGGCTGATACTTAGTTTCGATACATTTACTTGCTCAAAGCACATACAAATGCATGTCCAACCCATTAATGAACTCAGTTGTCTTCTGTAGCAGACCCTATCTACAGACTACCCTCCTGCAGACCCTATCCACAGACTACCTTCCTTCCCTGCCATTCCACACTGAAAGTGTAGGTGCCTATTCTGAAAATCCGACTGTTACTATTTTAAGAAACTGAAAGTCCATGTCACCTTTATTTTGTAACCTTTGTAGTCTGTTCACCCAGCAATGCTTAAAGACATTGTGGCAACTGAGAAGCTAGGTAAATAACAGGCCTTTAAATGGGACTCTGTTCAAGCAAGTACCAAAGCCATTTTTGAGACTTTCTAAGGGTAGTTACTCATGGCTGTGATAGAGAATAGATGTTCTCCAAGAGCTGTGAAGTGTTTAAGTTTAAATAAATGAAGAAAGGATCTTTTCAGCTTGAAGGCTTATGTGTTATAAATTATTTGTTGGTCCCATTGGGATGCTGTAGAGACTACCTGCTAGTTGCTTGATATAACATATGTACTGTAATGTTGCTCTTCAACTTAGACTATTTTCCCCATCATAAAGGCAGAACTCCTTTGTGTCTTTTGATATTTAACCCATTGTTTGATTAAATATCTTTGCTGATGAATTTGCACCAACCAGTTCCTGGTAGTTTTTTGGGGGTTTCATTCTTTTCAATAGCTCTATATTTTAATAAAATTATTTGTGGGTTAAATAAAAATATGGTTGACACATCTAAATAAATATTCTCAGCTCTAAGAGTCTAGCAGTCTAGAAAAAGCTTGGCCATATGTTCCCCTCTGCTACATGGTGAAAAAAGAAGTAGTTCATAGCAATTTAAATCCCTACAAAAGGACCCTCGTGTCTGTATCAATTCCAGTTACATGCGTGAAAGGATCATCAGCACAGTTTCAACAGGCTGCAGAACTGGTGCCATGATGCAAAAAAATCTGTAGATGAAAACAGACATAAGAGGTATACTCTTCTGCCAAGTGCAGAAATACTATTATTTATAAAGTGCCTCAGCATTCTCCACATTGTGAAATTTTGACAATATTTTGATCAAAAGCTCAAATGTCAATAGAAAAAAAGGCAGAAAATAATGGCAAGTTTCTTCCAGCTTATAGCCAACTCTATTTAAAAAGCCCTAGAGATGTCATGAATTTCAGCATAAAACAAATTACAAGTTTCTGCAGTTATAATCAGTAATATATCCCCATGGAGGTAAGCATCTTTGTCCTTTTGACGCTAAACTCTTTAGCACTCTCTAAATTCAGATTGCAACTTTTGCCCCCACAGATATGTATGAGTGACAGTGTCTAACAAGGAATTCAGGATGCTTGCATGTTGTTTTTGTGGGAGGCAAGCATATGACCACCTAAGTACATCTGTTCTTCATACTCTCTTGTCTTCATTCCTTTAAAGACGCCTTGAAAGAGAATCCACACTTGAATCACAATGCAGGTTCACTGCATTTATCTTCTGCTGCAGATGGTCAACCAGAACACTGCTCATAGGGATGCCACTTAATATATTACTTCACATGGCAATTCTCATGTGTTAGGAGTTAGCATTAGAACATGACATTAATTGTTTTAGGTAGTGCTGTAGGATATCTTCCCACAGGTCCCAAGTCTAAGCCACTAGCTAGGTATTCAAATTCAATTTAACCAACTCTGTAATTCCACTTGGTTCTATTTTAGGCATTTTGTATTCCTTTCTCTTCACCTAGTGGCTGTGTAACAATTCAATTACTGAAGTTCCCCATCCAGAAAGTGCACTTGATTTCCTATAATTCTTATTCTGTTTGATTTCTTTTTTTTTTCTTGCCTGGGTAACACATGCCTTTTGGAGTTGACTGAGTTAAAATCCTGAAATAAAGCTGGTGCTGTGTAAGTGTGTCAGCTACAAAAGAAAAAAGAGGTTAATAAAATACACACAAGAAATGGAAAAATAAGATTAGAGGAGACATTTGTGGTCACAGACACATTTTCAGGCTGTGTCAGAAACACACAACCACCCC
>NW_005842051.1:1239660-1259502 GCF_000455745.1 Alligator sinensis
CCCCCCCCGTCAGACACAGAAAAGCAGAATTAGGGGCAATATAAATTGAAAGATGAAAGGAAGGGTGAGAACCAGAGTGTAAAGAGATGTGTGTTAAGAGAAAATAGAGTCAGGTGACACAAAGAAGGAAGCATAAAAGGGATCAGAAGGTAAAACGCCAATTAGTAGATCAAAAGGGTAAGAAGTAAGTTTTAAAATAAAAGGTTGATAATGTAAGCAACTTGAAAGGATATTAAAATAGAGGGGTGATGAAAGTATGCATTAGACAAAGGAGACTGTCAAGAATCTTATGGAGTATACATAACCAGCAAGAGAATGAGAGGGAAGAAACCAGCCTCTACTACAAATCTGTTTTGCATATATTTTTTTGTATAAAATATTTGTTAATTTCCTGGTCTTTTTAGTTTTTCTACACTTGATCAGAGCTTATTACTGCCTTTAGCCTCACACCTTTCTCCCTCCCTCATTGTCTTTTTACTTTGTTTTATCCTTAAAAAAGAGAGAAAGGATGAGTTTGTAGTTTAAAGAACTAAACCAAGAATAAAGAGATATAGGTGTTATCCTTAGCTCTGTTATATACTTGTTGTGTCTGCTCAGGTAAGTTACTTTAAGATTTCTGCAAGACCTACCTTTCTTGCCAGTGCCTGAATTTTGTTCTATGTATATTAATAAGGAGGACAAGTTACTCTATTTGCATCTGTAACTATGCAGGTTGAGGCAAAATTTGTCTAACTTCTATAAGTGCTAGGCACATCTACACAGAGCAGGACAGGAGCATCCCTGGCTTGAACAGCTCCTCCCTGGCTCAACTTGCTCCTGACCTAGGTGCAGATGTAGATGTCACACCTGGGAATAGTTTACTGTGGAGCAATTTGCTTATGAATAAAATGCAGAGCAAATTGTTTGCTCATGAAGAAAATGCAGAGCAAATTGTTCCACAGTAAACTACTCCCGGGTGCAGCATCTACATGTGTGGCTAGGTCAGAAGCAAATTGAGCCAGGGAGGAGCTTTTCAGGCCAGGGCTGCTCCTGCTCTGCTCTGCCCTCCTGCAGCAGTCAAGACAGGCTGCAAACTCCAACGGCAGCTGCCTGGGTGACATCTCCAGGCTGGCCAGAGGCTCTGGGGACAGTCCCAGGCTACCAGGGCCCCCAGGGCTAGCCCCAGGCTGGCAAGGGACACTTGGGGTGTTCCTGGGTTGGCAGGGGCCTCTCAGGTCAGCACAGGTCTGGCAGGAGCTCCAGGGTCAGCTCCAGGCTGGCAAGGGGCTCTAGGTGTCAGGGCTCAGCTCTGGGGATCAAGTCTGGGCTCTGGCAGACAGGGATTGAGATGGCCCCAGCTCCAGGAGCAGCTCTGGGCAGCACGGAGCATGGAGCTTAGTTTCAGGCTCCAGGGGGCAAGGAAGGAGCTGTTCTGGGCTCTTGAGGAAGCCCCAGGCTGGCAGGGGGCTCCAGGGTCAGTCCTGGGTGCTAGCTTGCAGCAGTCGGCTTCCAGGACAAGCCCCAGGCTGGCAGCCATCTCTGGGCTACCCTGGACTGGCAGCAGCCTCCAAGGTAAGCTCTGGGATGGCAGAGAGCACAGAGATCAGCCCCAGGCTCTGGGTGACTGTCAGGCAATGGAAGAGCTGCTCATGCCATGAGGCTACTGCAGCTATAAAGCCATGTGGCTCAACAGCAGGCAGGAGTATGGCCCTAAATATTTGCAACCACTTCATAGTCTACACGCGAATTTAATTGCACTAATTTACTGTGCTGTCAGACACACCACTTCCAGAGGCTCCATCTTCCTCCACATCAGAGAAACACCTAAAGCTATGAATACCATTTCCCCTCCCATTCTGTGCTCTTGCCAGCCCCCAGGACTCCTCCCACCCGAAGGGCTCCTCCTCTCTTCCCCAGGACTTTCTCTCTGCCCCCATTCCTCCTGTCCCCAGGGCTGTCCCCTACCCCTCAGGGCTCCCATGCCTTCCCCGGCCCTCATAGGTTACCCCTGTCCCCAGCATCTCCCTAGTTTACTGCACTCCTGGTGCTGTCCTGGGACAATAGAAAGGCAGGGAAGGGGAACCCATTTGCCCAGCCACTACCACTACCACAACCACTGACAGGCTAGTACTGGTTTCCAGGCTGAACCCAGCCCAGAGAGTGGTGGTGGCTGCAGCAGGCAGATTCCTTGATGGCAAAGGTGGGGAGCCAAGTGGCACAGTATGCCCAGTCTAGGCAGGAGTGGCACCAGAGTTGCAGCATGGTAGCAGGGACCCAGGCAGGGGCTGGCAGGCTTGATGGGACCCTGCCAATCCCTGCCTGCCCAGAGTCTGGGCCACTTACCCCACCCCTGAAAGCAGGAGAGTTCAGCAGACAGAATCAACTTGGCTACTAGCCACTTCCCTGCTCACCAGCCTTCTAAGGGTCACTCAGAGCAGTGCACATTACAGGGGGTATTAACCCTTACTATGCAATTTCTCAAAGCACTTGCTAATTTTAACACCAATTAAATTTAGTATGTGCCAAGTGTAATGTGTAACAAGACCACTTTCACTGACCCATAATCACTGAACCTTGCAAAGAGTCTGGTAAATATAAATGTGCAGGTCAGTGCTCACCAATATGGGGTTTGAATATCAGCAAAGCAATCTGGCACGTTGAAAAACTATTCAGAAATACTTTCTTGCCATATTTCCTCAGCTCCACACAAATATTATGAGTTCTCTCAACATCAAGACTACAACATAAGACCACTGCTTCTCACTGATTTTGGAATAACACAGCTAACCACTTCTCTCAGTAGTTATTCTAGTCATGTGAGAGACTATTTGGGAGCCATGTAGTTCATACAAGGCTTAAGCAGAAGGGAACCAAGGAATAAAGCTGTCCCAGTTGTTAAAATAAGTAATTAGTTCAATACATATCAGATGACAGGTGGGGGAAAATGGTCCAATACTTAGCTATAGCTATAGTAGCTTAGCCATATAACAAGAAAACAAATCAAAATAAATTTTTCCCCTATGTCACATAGTGCTGGAGCCATTCCATGAAAAAATGGGCCACAGTAATCTCTGCAGGGGGGTTTTTAACCTTCCCCCATGGGAAGGCCTGGGAGCAAGGGGGGAGTACATGCACTCTCAGGAGGCCTCACATGTCTGTACACTAATGCACATAGTATGGGGGGCAAGCAGGAGGAACTTTGCCTTCTGATTGCAGGGAAAAATCCAGACTAGTGGGGCTCACAGAAACCTGGTGGGATCCTACCCAAGACTGGGCAATGGGCATTCAGGTATACACGCTATATAGAAGGGACAGGACTGGGAGGAAAGGGCGGGGGTCGCCCTCTATGTCAAAGAACAACTCACATCATCAAGAATTAGCTTTGGGGCAGAGGAAGGTCAGGCAGAGGCACTATGGGTCAAACTTCAAGGGGGGCAAGGAGAAAGGGATCTTATGGTGGGTGTCTACTATAGACCACCCTGCCAAGGGGTTGAGATGGACCAGGATTTCTCAGTACAGCTTATGGAGGCAGTTGAGTCTAGGGATGTTGTTGTCATGGGGGACCTAAACTACCCAGATATCTGCTGGGAGGAGCAGTCAGCCAGGTCTGATCATTCATGTAGGTTCCTAGCTGAAATACAAGACCTCCACCTTATCCAGGAAGTGCACAGCCCCACTAGGGGAGATGCCTTGCTGGACCTGGTCTTGGCCACTGGGGATGACCTGGTGAGGGGACTGCAGGGCCTTGACCACCTGGGTGACAGTGATCATCGCCTGCTGGAATTCACCGTCCAGCACAGGGTGCTGAGGGCTTATACCAAGACTAAAGCCCCTGACTTCAGAAGGGCAAACTTCAATTAATTTAGGAGATTAGTGGGGGAGGCACTGAGGGCCCAAAAGGTAGAAGAGATGGGAATCCATGAGGAATGGTCGTACCTTAAGGGGACGATCCTCCAGGCTCAGAGTGTGACAATCCCTGAGAGAAAGAAGAGGGGTAAGAGTATTCTGAAACCCCCATGGCTCAGCAAAGGCATTCGAGAATGCCTGAGGGCCAAAAAGGAGGCATACACCCAGTGGAAGAGAGGGGCTATCACCAAGGAGCAATACTCCTCCTTGGCCCGTGAGTGTAGGAGGGCCATTAGGAAGGCCAAGGTGGGGGTGGAGCTCAGGCTAGCGACCCGGATTAAGGACAACAAAAAGTCCTTCTTCAAATACATTGGGAGTAAGAAGCAGGCACTGGGTAATGTAGGACCCCTGTTAGACTCAAGTGGTAATCTTGTGGCTACAGCAGATGAGAAAGCTGAAATCTTTAACAAGTTCTTTGCATCTGTTTTCTTGGACAGGGAACAGGACAGCTCTTCCACCACAGGTAGGAGCAATCTTGAGGATAGCAAGGGCCAGGTGCCCAGATATTGAAAACTAGCTAATGTGCTCCCCATCTATAAGAAAGTGAGGAAGGAGGACCTGGAAAACTATAGGCCCATAAGCCTCACATCGGTCTTGGGTAAAATCCTTGAAAAAATCATTAAGGAGCACATCTGTGAGAGGCCAGCAGGGAAGATCATGCCCAGGGGAAATCAACATGGGTTCATCAAAGGCAGGTCCTGCCAGACCAACCTGATGGCCTTTTATGACCAGGTAACTAAATCCCTGGATGATGGTGTCCCCGTGGACGTAGTCTTTCTAGACTTTAAGAAGGCCTTTGACACCGTCTCTCACCCCATTCTCATTAATAAACTGAGCAACTGTGACACTGATTCCTACACAGTTGGATGGGTCAAAAATTGGCTGATGGGGTGCACCCAGAGAGTGGTAGTGGATGGGTTGTACTCGACCTAGAGGGATGTGAACAGTTGGGTCCCCCAGGGCTCGGTCCTGGGGCCTACACTGTTCAACATCTTCATCAGCGACTTGGATGAGGGGGTGGAAAGCACGCTGTCCACATTTGCTGATGACACTAAGATGTGGGGCGAGGTGGACACACTTGAAGGGAGAGAGAGGCTGCAAATAGATTTAGACAGACTACAAAAGTGGGCAGAAGAGAATAGGATGGGGCTCAATGTAGACAAATGCAGGGTGGTGCACCTTGGGAGAAGGAATCCACAGCATACATACAGGCCGGGGAGTTCCCTTCTTGATAGCACAGAGGCAGAAAGGGATCTTGGAGTCATTATTGACTCCAAGATGAACATGAGCCGCCAATGCCAGACCGCAGCCAGCAAAGCCAACCACACCTTGTTGTGCATCCAAAGATGCATCTCAAGCCGTTCCAGAGAGGTGATACTCCCCCTCTACGCAACATTGGTCCGGCCTCAACTGGAGTACTGCGTCCAGTTCTGGGCACCGCACTTTAAGAAGGATGTGGCCTGCCTTGAGAGGGTTCAGAGGAGGGCCACCTGCTTGGCTGGAGGGCAAAAGGGCAGGCCCTATGAGGAGAGGCTGAGGGACCTGAACCTGTTCAGCCTTAGCAAGTGGAGTCTGAGGGGGGATTTGGTGGCTGCCTACAAACTCGTTAGGGGAGATCAGCATCAAATAGGAAGAGCCCTATTCTGCCCAGCAGCACCTGGGGTGACAAGGAACAATGGCCAGAATCTGCTAGATAATAGGTTCAGGTTAGAGATTAGGAGGCACTATTTCACTGTTAGGGTGGCTAGGATCTGGAACCAACTTCCTAGGGAACTGGTCCTCGCTCCTACCTTGGGCAAATTCAAAAAGAGGTTGGATGAACACCTGTCTGGGGTCATGTGATCCCAGCGTGTGCTCCAACCAGTGGCAGGGGGTTAGACTAGATGATCTATTCAGGTCCCTTCTGACCCCTAACTACTATGATTCCTAAAGGGAGACAGAAAGGGAAAAGCGACCACACTGTAAGTGTTTCAAGCCTGCCTGCCCCATCCCACAACACTGGGTGCATCTACATGAGATTCTTTACTCAAGATTAAACCAAATTACTGCACAGTAATTGTTACTATCTACACACTACTGCGCAGTAACTAATCAAGAGTAAATTTGCTACCTGTAAAAACAAGTAGAAAATTTACTCGTGATTAGTTACTGTGCAGTAGAGCACATGTAGACAACCAACCAGGAGCAAACTTATTCCTGGTCAGACAGGCAGCAGAGGGCAAGAGATTGCTCCCTCCTCCCGGGAGCTGCTTGCTGCCAGGGTAGGCTCCACCACCAGAGCCTGGGCGGGGTCAATGACCCCCTGCCCCGGCAGCAAGGAGCTCCCAGCCCCTGCTCCATGATCATGGGAGATTGTTCCCAGTCCCAGCTCCACGATCACAGAGTAGGGGCTGGGAACAGGTTGGGAGCTCGGAACAAATTCCCAGCCCCATCACAGAGCAGGTCCTGGGAGCTCCCTGAATAGGTAGAGTTCCCCACCTAGCCTGAAGCTGGTTGTGACCTGCCCCTGTCCAGGACAATTCCTAGCCAGCCCTAAGCTGAGCGGGGAAGTCTGCACATGCAGCCTGGAGGTGGCTGGAGACTGTCCCATTTCAGGCAATCCCTAGCCAGCTCTGGACTGCACATACCGGAATCCCCTCCCAGGCCAGAGGCTCAATGCTAACTGGCTCACCAGCTGATCAGGGCGGGGGGCTGGTACCTTCCTCTACCCTGCAGCTCTTTCCAAGCCCCCTACCGCTGATCAGGGAGCCGGAGCTAGGAGATCCCTCCTGCTGGTGCAAAGGGACATTGTCTCCTGCCCCCAGAAGCTGCCTGCTACCAGGGTGCGCTCTGCCACCGAACTACAGGCAGGGACAATCTCCTAGCCCCTGGCAGAAGATAGTTGTCTCCTGGTCCCATGCTCCTTGCCAGCCCCTGAACTAGCACCCAGGGGGATCCTAGAGCTCCCCCTGGTGGTTGCAGGGGCCAGTGCAGGGCCAGAGGGGGCAGAAGCAGACTGCTGCCAGGAGCAGCAAATCTGCTCCCACATCCCTGCACATGTAGATACCCGCCTGGGGTGGATTTACTCTAGAATAATTTACTTTAGAGTAAATCCACCCCCACAGCATTTGCACATGTAGACGTGCCCTGTGTCTCCTATATCCAACGTAGGGCCCTTTAAGTAGGGGAACTCCATTGGTTCTGTTGCCAAAGGATCCTTCACAGAGAAGAAGCAGCTAGAATCATCACCAAAGGATTATCATTTAAGCATTGGATATCTCTTAGATGAGATATGAAGACTAGTGCAACTATATTATGTAAAATTCTCTTTCTGTTAGTTTATCTCACACCCAGAAGCAAAGTCTATTATTTCCCCGATAATCATCTTCACAATGAGCTCCCATGTGTCTCCTGGACTTATATGAGAGAATAGAACTTTGATGATAAAATATGAAATGTTTACTCTAAAAATCATTTGTTACATTTCATAGAAAAGAGGGTGAAGGAAAAGGCACTGCAGTGAAATGATTGAGACTGAAGCTTACAGCAGCTCTGCAAATAAAGCAAATGGTGAATTCAAGAGTACGTATCTTCTCAATGGATCTCAGAAAAAACCTCCATGTAAGTAGTTTTGATGTTTGACTTCCTACTGAAAATAACAGTTGAACACAATGCACACAAATAAGAGGCTATGGGCCAGGAAGAAGCTCTCAGCTCTTTTTCTACTAGCACCTGCAGACAGGTTTTCAGCTGCCTTACATCTAACAGAAGCAAAAGTATTGAGGACTAGAGAAATGACAACAGGATGTCTTTCCTGTATTTGCCTGCACAGCTTAGCAATGTTGGGGGAAAAAATTACATTGCACTACCGAGACACCCTGCTGCAGTTTATACTGCATACTCAAGAGTCGTGACAGATCTGATTTTGAAAAGAAACAAATACATGAAGACAAGGGCTTGGAGTTAATTCCCCAAATGTGCAAATTTCTCTCTCCTTAGGATTTTTAATAAAGAAAGTAACAAAAGCTAATGGTCTGCCAGGTGTTCACCACAGGGAGTTTATGGAAATTGGAGAAGGAACTTAATTTTGACTTTCTAGGTACATTTTCACCATACACACACACCTTCTTTTTTTGTTTGTCCATGTTGCCCTTTGCTTGTTTTTTGACCAGTCCAGGAGTGCCACTGGGACCGTATCAATGCTGTTTATCTTTGCATTAGTGAAAGATGTGTGTAACTTGTTCTTCATGTGTTTTTTTTTCTTTTCCTCCTCACAAGGCCATAGCCAGAAGGAGTAATAAAATGATGCACAGAACTACTGATAATTGCTCTGGCAATCCATGATCCGATCAAGAGAAAATGAATCAAATTGGAAGCAAAAAGGCAGAAAAAAAAAACCCAGTAGAACAGCAACATTTTAAGCTCTTGGAAAAAAAATATTGCACTTCTTGCAACACAAAAATGTTTAGATGAGGAGTCAGAAGAACTTATTCTAGTTTCTGTCTATTTTAAAAATTAAAAAAGTAATAACTGAAATATCTAGTGGGTGTCAGGATGGTATAGCACAATATGATGTAAAAAACCTGTGTGCAGGAGCAGGGAGAAGCAAAGAATTAAATGGGCAATTTTGTTGAAACGGACTCATCCACCCTTTTTTTTTTAAACAATTAAATACATCCATTTGCTATTTTAAGAGTGTGTGTGTGTGTGTGTGTGTGTGTGTGTGTGTGTGTGTATGTAATTTCCACAGGGCATTGAACTCCTTGACTCTATACAGTCAGAAGCAGAAGTGTTGAAATGTCTATCTAACATTTCTTCTCTGAGCTGAGGGGATATAAATCTAATGAAAAAAAACTGTTCTTGCAAGATTTTCAGCCCAATTTTGCACTGTGTAGGTCCAATTTTTATCTCTCATCAATGCAAATCAGGAAGAACTCAAGGGAGGTCAATGTCATTATACAGGTATAAAAACTGCTAGGAATGAGCAGAGGATGAAGTTCAAGTTGTTAGACAATCAGGACTGAAACTGATTTTCAGTTGCTTCGGGGAGTTATTCCTCCAGCTCACTTCCTCAGCTGACCTGAAAACAACAAGGAGACTGTTGAATGTCAGTGGGAGAAAATATCAGCACAGATAAAAGTCATTATGGGTACATATACATGTGCTCCAGGGTGGGGAGGCATTTGATGAGCTTTAGGTAAAGCACCCCAACTGCTATTTTGAAATGTGGGATGCTGAATACACGAGACTATGCAGCACACTGGAGCGCTCTAATTAGAACGCTCCAAGAGACTCAGTTCAGCACACATTGGAGCACATGTAAAGGTACCCTAAGTGTCTACAAAAAGTGAATGATCAGACATTAGAAGTGAAAAGATACATGCATACTGCCCATCTGCCTGTGGAACTTCCCTTTGTGCAAAAAGAAATCATTCTCCTTAAAGAAAGGAAATAGTTTTAAAAGAGCATCAGCCTTGGAAGTGACAATCAGTATTATCCCATGCCATCTTGAATAAAACCAGGTACAAGGAAAAGAGATAGGAAAGTCTGCAACCATAAGCAGCATCTCCAATCACTCAACTTTTTCTGAACATTTGTTTTACAGAGGGCAACTGTGAAAACTTTGGAAAGATGAATACTAATGTGCTAAGAAATAGGAGGTAATGTATCACAGAGACATTCACCTTACTGAGAAAAAGTGCACTACCATTATCTTTTCCAGGAAAGTATGCACGGAGAGGTCATTGATGATAGAATTTTCCTTATACAAGAACTAGTATGACAAAGACATCTTCAGAATGCAGCTGTGTGTTGGACAGATTTTGAAACACCTTCAAACATAACGATTGAGTGAGCCTGTATTTAAAAATAGTATTTGTTCATTTTGACATTTGTCCATAGTTTCCATATCAGTACCTTTAGCAGCGCTATTTAGCATCATTTTTCCTCCCTAACTGTAACTGAAAAACTGAGACAGGGGTTGGAGACAGAAAAATAATTATTTGGGGTTGGGGAACTTTAGGAAAACCAGTTTCCCACCCCCTGGTTCTTGGTTAGACACATAAAAGACTCTTCCACTGTGCTCTCTTTCAGCAGTGCAGCAGTACAGTTATTGACTAGCTAATAGCTGTGATCGTTGCCTTACAAAGGGTCAGAGGCACACAGGAGAGTAGGATTTGTGCTAAGGCAGCATTAAATTTTACTGGGTAACTTAAGCAGTTTTAATGGGGAAATGTGCTGCTTAGTGTAGCTATTTCCCTGCTACTCCTGCCTACTGGCCACATTCCCATATTCCAGCTACACACATTTTTGTGGAGGTGATAAAGGCAATTAGGTAATTGGAAGGTGCTATACAACACTGCACACCCATTTGCTGCCCGCTTCTCTATGCTATATGTTGTTTTGACAAGATAATAAAGTGCTTTGAGATCTTTTAGTCACTCTACAAATGGAAACTATTACATTATAACATTATGAATTATTACTGAGAAAGTCATGTAAAGCATGACTTTTAACACAAAATCATTACACTAGCTACGAGCTCACGCAAAGATTGGGTCGGCATGAAATGGTAACGACACAAAACACCCAGACTAGATGTAAAGTTATGTTGCTGAAACAAACTGCCTTTGTGATGACCTTTCTTGTATTTCAAAGAAAGTACAATTATTCTTTAACTGAAATGCTGCTAAGATGTAATCCTCATTACACAATCAGGTACTTTCATCACAATTAAAACAAAATGGGGAAAAAATAAAGATAACATTTCTTTCATTTTGTCTGTAACAAGTCTGAAAATGTAATAAGGTTTCAGTTCCTAGTTTAAACATCCCAGCTAAAAATTTCAGTTGTGGTATGGCTGAGCTCCATCACAGTTCATGGACCTACACCAATTTATATCTGCTAAGGGTCTGGTCCAACATCTATAGTGTATTGCTGTTGGATGAGACTTGACTCACTAATGTAATGATGGAAGAATTAATGACACAGAGTAGATGGGTCAGCCATTTGTATTCATTATTATCCTTGAAAATACATGTATAATCTTCTATAATCATTTGTTTAATCAATATACATAATTGTATTTTAATATATTTTTGCATTAATGTCTGTTAACCCATGAAATTTGTCATTTTGACCATAACTAAGCCATGACATTTGTGAATGTTTTTTTTCTGATTAACATGGGTCCTAAGGGAAATGTTTGAAATGCTTCTTTTTTTCTCTTATTTCTGAATGCCTTCTGAAGGATTGTGTGGCAATGAAAAACATCCTTCAAACACTTTGTCCTTAGTTCTGTAGTCACTGGCCTTTCTCATTCCAAATGCGCCTTCTTAAAAATGCCTATTCAGATGTCTGGTTTTTTCAAATATGGGAGACCTTAAGCCTAAACCTTCTTGTTCATTCCCATTCTCTGTCTCAACATTTTTAAAGTGTTTGCCTTAGTTTCTTAAATAAATTCTTATTCTTTCTTAAATAAATCTTAAATTGGTTCTTAAATAGCCAAATAAGTTAGTATTTCTTCATGGCAGTTCACCAATTCCCTTACAAGGGAGAATTCTATGGAATATTTTATATATTTGTCAGATCTGCAAGTTATCACTGAGTCACAGAAGAAACTACAGTGTAGTGTAGAAAGATTTGAGCTACCTTTAAGTTAGCCAGCTCAGGGACCATAGGTAGTATACCTTCCACCATATGGAGAAGCAGAGCAAATTAGCCCACCCTAGGCATGTCCCCACATGCAGGGGCATGTGGTTGCCACTGCAAAAATAGCACAAGCAATATACATAATTGTATTTTAATATTTGTGCTTTTTGCCACTGCAAACACCCCTTGCACATGGGGTTGGTGCAGGTCATATGCCCTGGGTGGGGTAGAAAAAGCTAGGTCCAGCATAGGTGCTAGCCCCAGCAGCTTTACTGAGGTCCTGAGGGTCTCCCAAGGCAGTACCAATGTCAATCTAGTTGCTCAGTGTGGCTCTGGCCAGCCAGGCTCCCTTTTTGGTGGTGCACACTGCTGCCACATGTGCCACACCACGTTTTTCAGCAGCATTTTTTTGTTTTGACATCGAGATCTCCCAGTGCCAAAAAACTCACTGGGCTGCTAATTAGCAGTGTGGTGAATGGGTACATGTGCATCACATGTGGTTTGTGATGCCTCAAAGTGCTTTGAGGTGCCACAAATCACATGTGTGGACCCATGGGGACGCAATGCCTGAGTTTTCTGCTGCTATAACGTTATGACTATCCACAGTATCAATACACCACATTGCAGTTATTTCTGTGTCTTCAATGTAGCTATATGCTACAGGAAGTAAACCTTATCAGTGCACAAATTACATGATTATGTTCTATTCCAAAACAAAAGCTATTTTTGTTTCAAATGCACAGTGCAAAATTTTTCATTAATTATAACAATTTGGATATTTTTATACCCATATATATATGCACACCCTTTCAATTTTGTCACCTGGCCCTCAACAACTCCCTGTTTCAATGAACTCCACAGTGCTTCCTCCCACTGGTTTTGAATATCCCACTATACAATTCCAGTGAATGCCCTGGTTCTTGTATTACAGGCTAGAGCAAAATGGCTGATGAACTCTGCTCTCAGGGAGAGTTCTTAGAAATGTAGTACACAGAAAACAAAAGTAATTATAGTTAATTATATATAGATCTGTCAAGTCTCATTGATTTAGAACCTGTCCCATTTGGGATTCGTTTTACAGAAGCTTTTAAAATATCTTTCATTAAGTTTGAAATGTTTTGCTGAGCAATATTTGAAGTCACCCTCTTTTTATTTGTAACTCACACTTTCTAATTGCAGCAGCTTATTAGGCCATTCTTTGGGGCACCCACTTGATTTAAGCTGATTGTTTCAGTAATCCTTCGCTATTTTCATACTACTAAAATTCTAACCTTATTAAAATATATTTTTCATAGCTTGGATGAAATCCTGGCCCCAATGAATTCAGTGGAGCCAGGATTTCACCCACCTTGCTTCTGTGCAGATGTCTTCAGTAGGTTAAATATTAATTTGTTCATTTGAGAGTTCAGTAAGAATAAAAAAAACACAATTTTTGCTAACTGTTCTTCTTCAGCAACCATGTCTGCTGTCCATCATGACCTCCCCAGATCATTTCTCAGACTTACCTCATTTGGGTGTTTTGACAGTGGCTGAAATCAAGTCAGCATAGTAGGTAGAGAGAAATCAACTGGTGGCAATGAACACTGTCTACTACTTCACACTAACTGCAAAGTGGGAGCTGAGCAACAATACCTTCCTGGGGCTCCTCCTGTGTCAATAAACTTAGAGTGCAGTTCCACTCCAGACAGTGGCTTTGTGGAAATGGTATTGTGAGTCTTTATCTGGCCTTTTTGTTAAAATGAAGTGTATTAGTACACTTAGAAATAAAAAAGTGTTTTTTCTATCAGTCCTACAAGCTCACCCTAGGTGTGTCTACACATGCAATTAATGCATGTAAATAACTTTGGTTTAATTTGAGCTAAAAATAAATTAATCCCAACATCATCGTTTACATGTGCATTTAAGCACGGTAACATACTGTGCTGCTGGATACCACTTGTATCTGACAGGACTATCTGGCAGTGTAGTAAATTAGTCTGCTGTGCCCTACTTGCCACATACATGTAGATAGTGACACTTTACAACCCAGCAAATTAGTCTTGTGTAGATCAAACTGAAAATCAAACTGTTCTTTCCAGCTTGTGCATCAAAGGCTCTGCTAGGCCACATTCTGCCCCCAGTGTGTGCATCTACATGTGTGCTTACCTGTGCAGTAGATTAATTTGCTGTGGTGTAAAGCATTGCAGTTGACACGTGCAACGCCTTTAGACTGCAGCAAATTCATTTTCACCACCATAAGATAATACTGTCAGTTACTATAAGATAGTAAGATTGTACTATAGCCACACAGCTCTGCTCTTTGGACGCTTTTGTGCCCCTGTCAGCTCCTTCACCACCCACTGCCGCCACCCAGAACCTGGGGCTGACCCCCAAGCCTGCTGCAGCCCAGGGCTGCTCCACCCCAGTTCAAACTGCTGTGGTCCTAGGTGCACATGTAAACACTGAACCTGGGAGACATTAACTCTGACACTGTGAACTGTGCTAGAGTTTATCATGTTGCTGTAATGGCACATGTAGATGCATCCAGTGATACCTATGTAACTCTACCATCTCATAAGTGCTACCATTTTTAAAAAGTAACAACTGTTATTGTACTTTCACTTACAGTTCTGTGAATTCATTGTCTTTATTTCCCATTCTCAGTAATATCTGTATAGTCATACTGACTTCAAAGTAGAACAGAGGTGGAGATTTTTTTTTAATTAGAACTATTAATAGAATTTTCACAAACTTCTGAAAAGTTTGGGATTTTTTTATTATGGCAAAGTTTCTGGCCCCTTCTGTTTTCAACAGATCTGACTCACTGCTCCCTGCTCATCATTATACAATTAATTAGCAGTTCACTGACTGTGATCCAGACTGTCTGTATCTTATCACAATGAAAAACAAGATATATTGTAAGGTAAAAGCAAAGATATGTTATTACTGGCAGCTATGACATCTAATTACCAGACTCAATTTTTAAAATTTATTTCAAGGTAGATCTGATTTGAGAAGATGGTGCTGGTTTTATTGCCATGTGTCATGAGGTATCTGTATGATAGGGAACTATCTATATGAGTGACTTTCACATTATGACTTTGTACAGCACCATAAAAATCAGTGACAGCTGATCACAAGGCCTCAGACTTTCATTACCCCCAACATGTGGCACTTATACCAGTGGATAATCCAACTGTAAACAGTGACTCGCTGTTGACAACTACAGGAAACAGGATTAACAATTCATGATTTCAAGGTAAGCCTTTTTCATTTTGTCCAGCAATGAGAAGGATTAAGGTTATATGAATCAGCTTTTTATGAATTGTCTGAGCTGAAAATACTGAAAAATGTTTTTGATTGTGCAACTTATAGAAGTAGGTCATGATACATAATTTGGCAGGGGGTGAATTGATCTGGTAAAGATGATAAACCCTATCAGCATTTTTGAGAGCCTGACATACTATCTTTATTAGTAATAATAACTTCTATATCTCTAATTCCTAGAGGCAATGTTAACTAAAGTGTGAAGTGAATGTCTTCTGGAAGGGAAACATTAGGAACTAGGAGTAATATGGATAAGACCTCAATTATTTTCCAGACTCTTAGGTTTCATTTATTTAAAATAACATACAGGGCTGCTTGCAGATGTTCAAAAAAGCAACAAAATGGTGCTTTATTTTAAACTCAGCAATCTCCCACACCAAGCCCAATGCATGCCCAGAAGAGGCAGCACATTAGTTGGACCCAGTTAGCCCAACGTCTGCATATATCTGGCATTTTAGTGGGCCTTTTTGGCACTTTCATCTAATAGCTGATTGACTCAGCTTTAGATAAAACCACCAAAAAGTCCTGCTGAAGCTCCTGATTTTTACAGACCCAGTAGTGCTGGGTTGAAGTCACACACTGCTGCTTCTGGTAAAGTATGGTTTTTTTCAGCAGGGAGGTTAACATCTGCAATCATCCTAGGTATCCAGGCATTATAGCTGAGGAAAAAAGACGTTGAAAACATGAAGACAATGCAGCCAACACAGTAGCATCTGTCTGAATCTGAAGAGAGCCTGAAACAATAGCTCTGAATTGAGAACCGTCCAATCATTTCCTTGGGTGATAACTTAGATGTCAATGATGATACTTTAATTGTCAAAATTGTTAGTTATTTAACTTTTCAAAGCTTATATGAAAGGAGAAGTATTTTATGAAAGTCTAAATCATCCTTTTAAAAATCTATATGAGAAGAATAGGAAAGACATAGAAGATCTATACATTATATAAATATGTATAATTATATATAAACTATATATATAATTATATATCATTAAAGTATACACCTTTAACAATCCATGATGCATTACACAAAACTTGAGGCACAGTTGGTTCCTTTTCCCAGCTTTCATTTTGCTCCAGGCAGTAATAAAGACATGCTAAGTACCTTCTAGGGTGCTAAATAAAGAAGCTGGAGAGAACAGTACAAGGAGAACTGAAACAATCTTTTATTCTTTCCAGGGATATGGGCAGTAGAGAGGACTAAGAAAGAATAAACAGCTCCACATAACTAAGCCCTTTTTTCAGGATGGGGCATGGTTAAGGGAAAGGATTAAAGAATTTCCAGTTCCAGAACACCATTCTTTAATTCAGAAAGCACTGGTATCATGTGACCAGAAGGATCTTGAACCTAGAACTTATATACCCAGTTCAGTCATACAAATCAAGCATAGAAAGGAGAAGAGAGGAAATCTAGGGAACGCAAAATATCCTATGTAAAGGATAGCAGGTGCATCTACACAAGATGCTTTACTGTGCATTACACTAATCTCAGGCACAATAAGGTATCACCGTCTACACATACATGGCAATTACTGCACATTAATCTAATGCACTGTTTTCCAACTAATGTGCCACAGTGCACACGTCAACCCTGACTCGGAGCAATTGCTCTCAGGAAGCCCAGGCAACAGAGGGCCACAGCTACTTCCTGGTTAAACTCCAATTTCTGCATGGTGGGAGAAGCTGTTCCAGCTCTGGGGACAGC
Organism: Alligator sinensis; assembly: GCF_000455745.1. Classification (NCBI taxonomy): domain Eukaryota; kingdom Metazoa; phylum Chordata; order Crocodylia; family Alligatoridae; genus Alligator; species Alligator sinensis. Next base: position 1,256,186 of record NW_005842051.1, read on the forward strand.
TGCCTCCCAGTCACATGGAAATCAGAACCAGTCCCAATCTCTGCAGGGTGGAGGAAGCTGTCCCAGTTCTGACTAGTCCTGATTTCCATGTGGCTGAGAGGCAGCTGGTCCCAGCTCCTCCTGCCCTGCAGTGATCAGGATTGGCCCCTTATGCCCCCTGCTAGTCTAGAGCTGGCACCCAGGGGAGCCTGGAGCTCCCCCTGGATGCTGTAGGGGGGCAGAGCTGAGCCGAAGTAACCCTGGACTCAAATGCACCCATTGGGGGCAAATTTGGAGCTAATGGGTGCATGTTCAGATGTATGCCCAGGAAACTTTTAATGAGCATATATAGATGTGCCCACTGTCTTCAAACATGAAAACAAGCAATAATGGGAAGTAAGGCTGTCTCCTTCCATGATCAAGAGCAAACCTGGGGGCCTGGCTTACCGTGAAGTATAAGTGGGTGGTGCCTGGCTAGCACAAGAAGACAGAAACTAGGAGAAGTGTAGTGGATGTCATAGGAGAACTAGACCTGGAAATGAGATAAAAGGACTGGAGGTTTTTGAAGGGGAGCCATATGGCAAACTCCAGGGAAACAAGACAGTCCTCCCCTCATCCTAGGGAAGTACAGAACAAGGAGAATCCATGTTTAGGGACGTACTCAGATGTGGACCAAAGTTTTTTTTATCTATTGCTATTAAGTCATTTTCAGGTCTGACTCTCAACCTTTTCTAACACTGATGAGCGATAAAATAAAGGACTAAAATCGTCCAAATGAAATCAGTTAACCTCCACTATTCTAGTTAAGACCTATTGTATGTCCTGTGCAAGGCCTGTCTGAGCTCCAGAGGGAAATGAGTAATCAGTACAATATCTATCAATGTCTATTCTCTGTAAAGATTTACTGAGCAGTCTCTAATGTACCCTGACAGCTCCTGCATAAAAATTACATAAATGTAAAGATCAATAAATCAGGTTGCAAGGAAAAAGCAAAATAAAACAAACCTTTTTTTTCCCTTTCCTGGATTCAGCTAAAATAACTAGGACATTTTCTAATCTATATCTTCCAGTTCTTGATCTAAATAATTAATTTGTGAAGGTCAATGTTGTAAATAAGTTTCTAAGAATTAGAAAGGCACTAGAAATGTGTCAGTTAATTGATAGTCTCCAAGATTTCTATTAAAAGCTTGGGAAGCTAACCAATCAAAGAATGAGCTAATTGCCATAGCTCATATGGAAATTACTACTCATTGTTTCTCTTAGTCATCTGCAGCACATGTGGCTTCACATGGTGTCCTTTCTTGCCAGAAATAACCTGCTCATTGGTTTCTCTACCTGTCTACACCTACCAGTCTTAAAAAAATCTTTATCCTATCTAGAATACCTCTAAGACCCACTCCTCAGAAAAGCTTCCAGCACTGTTGATATATTTACATACCGAAAAATTGGCAATATAATTACTTATGCCACCACTGAACCAATTTGTTCTTACACATATATACACCAACAAATCAGATAGTTACTCCTTCTTAAATTAGCTTGGCTTGAGGCACAATTTATCATTTATCAGCATAACATATGACTTGTTCCTGAAACCCTAGAAATAAGAAATAATTTTAGAGTTTCCTTGTTGTGAAGCCACAAGAATATTTCGAGGGAAAAATGAAATGTGAACTTTTGCTTTCTATTGTTTCATTTCTGGTTTTTACCCTTCTTACATCAATTTCATTATAATTTTTTCTAATGTCATTTTCTAAATGTAAAATGTCCCATTTATGTGCAAAGTTAAAAGCAATTTCCATTCTCAAAAACATGCTGTTAACCCTGGACAAGTTAGCAACCAAAACAGTGCACCAGATCTACCGCTGGTGTTAACTCAGGGTGGGCAAAATGTGGCCCACGGGCCAGATCCGGCCCACCAGCTGATTAGACCTGGCCCGCAGGCAGGCACCCTCCAACTTAATTGTATTCAGCCCCGCCAATGGCTGCCCCTGCTGGGCTCTGCATGGGGCTGAGTCCCCATGCTGTGCTCCCAGGCTCCCCTGCTGGAGGATGCCAGCCCTGCCAGCAGGCATAGCTTCCAGGCATGGCGGCTGCTGCCTGGGGAACTGCTGGGCTCCCCCAGCCTCCAGCAACTCCCCCTCCTGTGTCTGCTGCAGCACTCTGGGCAGCAGATAGGGAGCAGAGTTGCAGCATTCAGGACAGCAGGGTGGGCTCTGCCTGCAGCTCACTCTGATCCTGCTCGTGCCAGGCAGGGGAGCATATGGATGAGAAGGGAAGGGGGCGTGAAGGAGCTTAGCTGCTCACAAAGTCTGGCGGGACAGGCAGGATGGGGGAGCAGTAGCAGGAGCCAGCATGCACTTGGTGCAGCCCTGCCAGGCAGGCACATGAGAAAGAAGCAGCAGCAACAGCAGCAGAAGCCAGCGCTGGCTCCGCTGCAGCCCCGCCAGGCAGGTATGAGACAGAGACCAGGAGAGCAGGCGGTTCCAGGCTCAGCTCCCTGCCCCCTACCTCCCCTCGCAGGGGCTTCTCTTGCTGCCTGCCGGTGGCAGCTGGTTTCCCACCCTTTGCAATACTCCACAAGCCAGGCAGGCAGCATGAATCCTCCATCCCCTCCCCCTTGCCTGTAAGACCACATCTGGTCTCAAATCCTAATTTACTGAACACGTAAGCAATACCAATATTTAAGCAAGACTTTAAATACAACACTCAACTTTGAAGCAAGTACTAACAGTCAACAAAGATATTCTTACACACACTTTCTGATAGGTACAGTAAACTCAGCTGGCCAGGTGTCCATCATCACACCAGAGTTTTGGTAGTTATTTTCTTTTCCTGTTGCCAGGTTTGACCTAGAAACCACTATACAAAGCCCAAGCAAAAGTCTCTGTTATGTAACTAATGCCCATCTGCAATGATAAGGAGGAGACAGTCTTAGATAAAGGAGGCTTGAAAACAAAAGCAGAATCAGAGGACTAGGGCAAAGAGCTAATTTAAATACTAAAAACCACACCCCTAGGTGGGGAGAAAGTATGCTAATGAAACATACATGTATGGAAATGAGATACATAGCTAAAACACAGGTATAGAGACATGCTCAGTAAAGAACTCCTTGCGTCACTCCCTTATAACCAATTAGCAAACAAGAATGCTTATGAAGGTCCAATACTCCTGTATAAAAGATGCTTAGAATTAAGAATCGGTGTGCTTGTTATGTGAAATTATTCCGCTTGCGCCTTGTATTGCTAGCAATAAATCTTCTTTATACTTTCACCCCTGGTATCTTTATTGGCCTTTGCATACCGGGCACAATCCCAGACTTGAGCTGGGGCTCAACA
>NW_005842051.1:1264201-1266657 GCF_000455745.1 Alligator sinensis
CTATGTATACACACATACCATCCTTCCTCGAGGATGGTTTCTGGCCTGCGGGAGAATCATCTGGCTTAGACTTGTCCTGGTTAACTTCCTGGCTTCCCAATTTTGGATGGTTGAAACAGTTATTTAGTATGGTTGTTTTATTTTGTGTTATAGGAATTATGGCCTGTTGCTGTATACAATGTTTACCTGTCTTCTTATCTATCTTCAGGCCTAAGGTGAATCAAATGATTTTGCAAATGAAGAAAGCTGAGAATACTAGATTTGTGTTGAAACAAATTGAGTGGAGCAATTTTAATAAAAATAATTAAAAATGCTCCAGAGAGGGGAATGTCAGGTTTGACCTAGAAACCACTATACAAAGCCCAAGCAAAAGTCTCTGTTATGTAACTAATGCCCATCTGCAATGATAAGGAGGAGACAGTCTTAGATAAAGGAGGCTTGAAAACAAAAGCAGAATCAGAGGACTAGGGCAAAGAGCTAATTTAAATACTAAAAACCACACCCCTAGGTGGGGAGAAAGTATGCTAATGAAACATACATGTATGGAAATGAGATACATAGCTAAAACACAGGTATAGAGACATGCTCAGTAAAGAACTCCTTGCGTCACTCTCTTATAACCAATTAGCAAACAAGAATGCTTATGAAGGTCCAATACTCCTGTATAAAAGATGCTTAGAATTAAGAATCTGTGTGCTTGTTACGTGAAATTATTCCGCTTGCACCTTGTATTGCTAGCAATAAATCTTCTTTATACTTTCACCCCTGGTATCTTTATTGGCCTTTGCATACCGGGCACAATCCCAGACTTGAGCTGGGGCTCAACACTGTGTGTTGCTCTTTGCCTCATCTTTAAGTTTTTTTCCTAGGTTTTATATACTTCTTTTTCCAGTTCTCTCCTGTATGTCTCAGATGTCATAAATATTCACTAATCAGAAAAATGGTTGTTTTCCTGTCAGGCTGCTGTTCATATTCTGGTATCTTGGATTACTAAACAACATCCTCTTTTAACATGTTGCTGACACGGGTTATAAAAAGGTCACCCTAAAATGTGACCCACTGGATTTTGCACTTAGTTTGTGATGTTAGTTATGTCAAGGCACAAACTGGTATTACCTATGCTAAGCATTATGGTAAGGCAGCTTTCAGGCCTACTCTTAACGACCTCACCTGGCACCATGTAGTGTGCCTATACACATGCAGCAAGGCTGCCCTGATGCACTGTAATTAAAGCATGTTGGAGCAGACTCGATTAATCAAGTCTGCTGGAGTGTCATAATTACTATGCTCCAGCAAGCCTAGAGAAGCATGTATCAGTATCCCCACGCTGAAAAATGGTGGCAGGAGCCCTTTAACTAAAGTTCATTAGACAAACTTTAGTTGAAGCACCGCTGCCGCCATTCTTTAGTGTGGGGATGCTGGTACATATGATGCTCTGGGCACTTCAATTAGAGCGGCTCTTGGAGCCACTCTAAATAATACGCCCTCCCCCCACCCCATCCTGGAGCACATATATAAATGCCCATAGATCCTAACTCAGTGGTTCTCAACCAGGGTGTTGCTAAATTCCAAAGAGTTATGGAGGGGTTCCTTGACCTAAAGAGGTTGAAAGCCACTGTACCAGTTTTTGGATAAAATGCATAGAGAGCTTATGGCAAGTTTCTGTCCCACTGAGGACAAAGGTCAGAAAACCCAGGCCCCCTCCATCCAAAGTAGCTGCTATTTCACTGAGCCACAGAACTTCTAGTTTTCTACCTCTCTCTTGGCCCCACATATTCCCCTCTCTTGGGTGTCTAGGCAGCCAGCTTCAAGAGGATGAATGGAGAGGAGACTGGATAATACCTGTGACCTAGTAATTAGACCACTTTACTGGGCAGATGGAGAAATCAAGGTTCAAGCCTTCTCTAGATGATGAGGAATCTAAAACCTGGGGCTCACAGGGGTCTCACAGGAATCTAAAACCCGGGGTCACAATTTGAAGCATGATCACCTGGTTAATCACACCTTAACTGTAATGTGTAGAGGGGGCCTTAGTTTTCTCATTTGTAAAAACAAAACCACTACAATTTAAATTGCATGTGCAAAATTCTAGTTAACCCACTCCATGTAATTCCAATACTTATTTGTGCAAGCACATGAGTTTCCTTGTTTTCACATTTTCTTGCATAAACTATAGGAGGGTTGTTTTAGGGCTGAGATTTTCAGATGATGCAATGCAAGGTAAGCACCTAACTCCCATTTGTATTTCAGTGGAATCTAGAAGTTTTTTGTGTTCACTGAAGTCAAAGGTAAAAACGCTTATTTTCATGGAGAAGAATGTAACGTTAGGAGTCTAGCTCCATTAGGTTCTTCTCTGAGGACTAAATATTGGCCTTACAGGTCTGCCTCTGTAATAGGATAAATAATTTAGTTATATAAATACAAATCAAGCTATAGACATACTATAATTTTCCCTA
>NW_005842051.1:1266688-1287708 GCF_000455745.1 Alligator sinensis
GCATAAGAATCAGAAATTACACTGTAGTTCTACTAGCAAATCAAATAATTTGCACTTCATCATTTAAGTTGACTTTTCTTTTCATGTAGATGAACCCAACAGATTATAATAATATGACATTTTTTAAAAGACCAAAGCTGTGTTTAAAAAATTTTTAATATTACACTAACTATTTATTCTATTAACAGTTCCATTGGTATATTCTTGGTTTTGGGCTTTTCTAGAACTAATAACTGAAGTTTTACCTCTCACCACAAAAAAAAAAATTACATGGTAAACCCTTTTCTCCTTAAATCAGCCTATTCTAATTGGGAAGCCAGGAAGATACAAAGGAATCCTTGTCAGATCAGCTAGATAAATGTAACAGGCAAGTACTTAACCTTTTTATTTACTGAATAATTAGGCAGTAAATCTCTGTAAACAGAGACATACAATGTGTTTTCCTAAAAACAGGCCAGTACATTCAGAATGTATAGCAGTGAGGTGTTTTATTTCTTCAGCATTACAGCAACCCCCTTCCCACCTCCCAAGACATGCTGTGAAACCTTTTATCCTATTGCATTTGCCAGCAGTATATCAGAGTACTTTTTTCCTACAGAAATAATGCCACTATCCTCTGATACAGGCAACCCCTGCTTAATGCTATTTCGCTATAACGCTCATTTTAAATTGATACCCGATTTCACTTAGCGTTCAGCGAGTTTTGTTATAATGCTCACGGTCACCATCTTGGGTCATTAAAAACAATTGTAGTCACCATCTTGGATCGTCAAACACTTTTGGTTTCACTTAACACTCATTTCACTTAACACTTGGTTTTTCAGGAACCAATTAAGCAGAGGTTGCCTGTACTTTAATCCAGGTGAATGAATCCAGTTCACTTTTAAGAACAACAGAAGTACCCAACATTTATGACTGATGCTATATTGCAAAATGCTGCATTGTAACTCCTAGATAACCACTATGGAATCTGGGGAACTAGCACAACTAGAGGTCTTAGCAACATTAGGTCACCCATTGATTACACTGACTAAGGCCTGGGAAGGAAGTGGGTAAAAATTTTAAAGATTTAGAGTTTAGGTTCAGCCTAAGTAAAACTTTATTCTCCAAGCAGTGGATTGAATGGCTGTCCGTATGGCTATATCCTCTCTTTCTTGCTGTTCAAGAAATGATCAATTGCCCTCACTTGTTCTTTCTATTGATAAACCTATAGCAAGGGAACATGTGAAGGGACCATCCCTCCACAAATTTGCATAGAAGCATCTTCTGAGGCATGGGCAGTATAAAAGAGGGAGCTCATACGTGAGATCATACATGACAGCTCTTCGTACAAGGATGTAGATTTCAGCCTTAGAGCATAATTCTTGGTGCAGCAGAAAACAGTAGTATCCAAAGAGGAATTTAGCATTCTTCTACTAAAGAATACACAGTCCAGTAGGTCACCTGCCATACAGAAGCAGGAATTTTGGACCCAGTGCGAGAAGACCCACAATGAGAGGGAAGTAAAACAGTCATCCACCTCTTGAAGATGCTAGAAATATAGTAGATTAATAGGACTCCTATTATAAAGGATAATACAATGTCAAGAGAAAGCCTTGACCTGCAGGAGCCAGGGAAGTCCTACAAGGTATTCTGATAGATTCTGAAAATTTTAAAAAAAAAGGTTTTTAGATCAAGATTCAAGGGCTAGATCCGTCTGCTTTCAAAGAGAAGATACCCAGGAGAGATCTTTGGACAAAGATATATCTATCTCCATTTTTTATTTGGAAATCATACATTGAAACCCTTTCCCATATTTTCCAGAACCCCCAAAAGGGCATGATCCAGAGTAAAAATTTTAAGATGGCTTCCTATTTTATCTAAGCTGTTTTGCCCACCTTTGCTATAGAACAGCCTCATGGCATAATACTATTATGAAAGACTCAGGTTTAGGAGTGACACAGAGAATACTTTGGCAGACAAGGTTCTTTGGGTGAATCTGATATCTTTTATTAGACCAACTTAAATAGTTGGAGAACAATTGTTCAACTATTTAAGTTGGTCTAATAAAATATATCAGAGTCACCCAAAGAACCTTGTCTGCCTATGTCCTTAGACCAACACGGCTACAACATACATCCCTGTAACAGAGAATACTTTACTCCTGTGCTAATAAAGCCAAGACCTGGGGTAAAAAAATAGTGATACAAAAGACAGTTATCAATACTGATCTGTTATATGTGCCACAGGTATGAACAAAGAACTCATACAAAATAGCAAGAGATAAGAAAACAAAGATGTTCCTAAAACTATAAACCAATTATACCCACAAGGACCCCATCTCAAAGACTCTTTGCACTCTTGCCAGGTATGGGAAGAGGTAATCCATGCTCATTTGCCTAAAAAATGTTTACTTCTCCAACCTAAAAAATGTTAAACAACAAAATAATATCTAATAGTGGAGCACAGCTACTGCAAAGCAAATGTTGTAGCTACTGTAGGTCTTTGCACATCTATATCTCCCAAAGAGTTCAGCATCCTTGCTGAGCGTTCCTGTAAAGGAACTGCTTTTGAGGAAAGAAACATTTTTACAACAGTTTTCTCTTGCCCTTAGGTCCACTAGACCTGTTATACTGTGAATTACAACTCCAAAAATTCCAATATAAATAAGACCTAAGCAGATCTAAGGAACGGCACTGTGAAATTTTCAAATGTAATGGAAAAGGTACTACCCTCAATCACATTTCTTTTTTCTTGTGGGCCCTACTTTGTCTATTGTATTAGCAATGAGCTATTAAAGGTCCTCCTAGCTGTTCTCAAGCACCAGATACATTTGATATTTTCTATGTGGCCATGCCATTTCATTTAAACTATGCAATTCACTGGATGAGTGGAGGAGGAATGTGTAGTGTATATACACCTGGCTTGCCTAATTTGGATGAACTATAATGAAGAAATGTATATTAGAATAAAATGACTATAAATCAAAAGCTATTTCGTTTTCTATAGTCGTGTAAAAGACAGAGCTGTTTGAATCCATAATTCAGCTGTCATAATCTCTTAGAGATATCATTGACCTTCCTTGGAAATTTCTGTCACACAGAAAAGAATGGTTTTGGAGGAAGAACATTAAATCATACTGCATTACTGACAGCCAGTTACTTGAAGATAATTTAGCCTACTTTAACAAGTACTTAACAGTGAATTGCACTTTTCTATATTCTTATTCTTCACCTGTTAAAGTAGCAAAGCTGTAATCTCTGTTCTATATGTGTGTATTAAAATCAATGCAAAAATGCATGCCCCACCATGTTTCACTGAGTGCAATCTCCCAAGAGAACTATTAAGATTCTCTTATAGTGCCTCACACACATTTTCAATCAGTGTTGAACTAGATGAATTAATGCTTTAAAAAAATAGAATAACTTAGATCTGTAATTTTTACAGGCACATCTTTGGATGAATTTAGGGATATAATTTCCTTTTTTTAATAAAAAAGTGACTAAATAATGAAAAATCACTTGGCCAGTAACCATGCTGAATAAAATGGTGAACGTTAGTGTTGGAGTTGAAATAAAGTGCTGGAATCTAAATATCAAATAGCCATAGATACACAGACACCATAGATACACGGGTACCAAAAACATTGCCAGTGGGAAGGCTAATTACTCAAATGTGGATATTTGAAACATATATTAAGTACTTTAAAATGTCTACATGATTACTTAAATACAACCTCATCCATCAACTCTGACAAAGGTTGGAGGAAAACAACAAAAGCAGAGGAAAGTAAAATGAGTGTCATTCTTTCTTCCTTTATCTCACAATTTTGCTTTCAAATAAATGTGATGTTCAGCTCTGCAGATGCCTAAGCAATCATTATCTGTACATGAGCTATCCACAGCATTCAGATAGTTGATTTTGTACCTACAAACAGAATGGCAACTGCCAAAAATTTTCCCAATGGAGAAAGGAAGATGTTTCTGCATTTTTTTATACTAGAGTGCCATCTAAAATGCCCTCTCCTTTTCAGTGCTGTTTCCAATTCCTGCATCAGAGTCACCATTACATTTATCTGTGAAATCAGAAGTTTGCATTTCCCTTCTTAAATTATACACTAAGAAAAAATGGAAAGAAAGGTTATATCTTTAGAAAACATGTAAGTCAATCCCTGGATTTTCTGCCATTTTCTTTAAGGGGCTAAATTGGCTGGAATTGGATGTGCACACAAATAGTTTTATTAGCAATGAGAGAAACTTAAACTGTATTGGGACTGATTTGGGGAAAAACATAAAATTCAAACAACAAAATATACCCATCTAGATGCATTTTAAAAATATAATTTTAATGATATGCACCATTTTGGACTGGATTGGAAGTTTCTGGAAAAAATTATTTCATTTGCATTTTGATTCTTCTTGCATTCTCACTGGAAATAATCTTTTGTGGGTATAATGTCAGGAAACTGTCAACTGACCTCATCTGGATCCCAGAAGTAACTGCTGCGCACACACACACGCATAGTATAACTCCCCATGCTATTTTGAGAATGCGGAACTCTAATCAAATAAGCAACAAAAGTAATCAACAAAGCTGAATTGTTGCCCAGAATAAAACCCCCAAATAAAAACAGGTTAGTGATACTTTGAGGGGTTAGGGGCAGAAGAGCCTCGTTCAGTAGGTCAGAGCTGACTTCTTACGGGAATGGAAAAAAGTGAGCTGTGCTGTATTTGCAGCCCACCTTCCTGTGATTTTTTTCCTGCACCCTCATAACTTCTTAGCAGGCCACATCCTACACATCCTGCCATGTTGCTCTTCTTTCCCACCTCCTTGCCTTCCCAAGTAGTGGAAGGGGAAAATAAGTCAAAGCCTTTGGATGCTGCACAGACAGAAGACCATAGCTATGCAAGATCATAAAAAACCTATTCTTCTATAGGTATTTTTTAAATAATATTTGATGTTTAAGAATATATTAAGAATATACACGTTTATCTAGCTGTATGGTGAAGTTTTCCTTTAAAAGCTAACATGGTGTTCTACATTTTTGTTTGGTTTTGGTCTTTCCTAAAACCTGGTCAGCCTAACTCAGTCCTACTCCTCAATCTTCCCTCCAAATACTTCAATCATACTGGGATTTTCATTTATTCAAATTAAATGTCAAGCTGATAATTACTTCAGTGTTCCCCTTTTCAGTGTCCAACATCAAGCTGTTTTCTTCTTAATATCGAAATGCAACAGAACGCCAATTATAGCAGAGTCAGGGAGATTATCTAGGACCTTTGTTAACCAAGGGTTCAAATGAGCAGTGCTATGGATGTTAGTTGCCCACTCATGCAGTTATGAAGTTCTGGTCACACACAAGACCATGGCTAGAGACACATTCAACCCCTGGAAAACTGAGATTTTCAGTAAACCAAGGTTCAAATAATTAAGGTCAGTTTATATTTACTTCCAGGTTTAAAGATGTGGCCCTTCGTGCATTTAGGCCTAAGAGATTTGGAAAATTTGGATTAAACCACATTTCTCAGGTTTGCCTTGTGTATGCTTGGGACATCTGACTTGCTGGTGTTTTTTGTTCTGATCATTTGCAGTATCTGCCAGCAAGGAAGGACCGAAGCAGGGTTCAACAAATGAAACAAGGTTCAAGGAAAGGTCAAGGATGACTGATTTTTATCTTGCTGATTAAACAGCTTTACACAGAAGTGAGGACCATTGAACCAACATGATTACTGAAGCTGCAGGAGAGAGAAATAGAAGACCAATAGTAGCAGGCTGTGGAAAATGTGAAGCAAAAAAGAAATAAATGCCACTCATATGGCAGCTAAATGAGATTTTCTTTCAAAACAAGGTTTTTTAATTGATTTTTAAAATCCTTTGAAAAGCTTCTCTGTAGCTTTCTAATTTACTTTTTGCAAAGTTCAAGCAAAAGGTGAATCAAATTTCGTCTTCAGTATCATTCACTGTAGTTAAATAAGCATCATTCACTGCAGTAGTTTAGCAGAGCACTTGATGTTTCAGGAGTAAATAAATACAGAGAAAGAGAAAAGAACACTTCAAAATGCAAACGTTTTAAAGTACTCTATGTCATTTTGAAAGATAATATCAAAAGAGCTTCTACAAAAGCAATCTTGGAAACTCATTTTGGCAAAAAAAAAATTAAAAATAAGCATCAACATTTATCTAGCGCTTTCCATCTACAAAGAATTTTAGACATATGACCTGGTTTATCCATACAACAACCTCAACAGTGGTAGCTCTACAAGCAAGTAGCTAACCTACAGAATCTCTTCTCTTCACTTGTAAGCTTACCTCCACATAAAAAGGTAGCAATGGGGAAGATGTAGAGGAAAAAGAAGATTGTTCCATTGAAATTAAGTATCTATATTCATGATTTAACAAAACTGATCCAAACTAACTGGTTAACTACTTCAAGGTTGTATGGTAAAAGCTATCTATATAGATAGACATTGTAGAAGGCCACAAACCGGGCACATCTACATGAGACGCTAACTGCACAGTAGCCTAATAAAACTGCACAATAGTGCATTACAGCACAGACAGTGCTAATACACTACTGCACAGTATTATTAGGCTACTATGCAATAGCATCCCTAAAAACATGTTCACTGGTGCTACTGTATAGTAACTCCAGTTACTGCACATTTATTTAGTACTAAATTAAATGTGCAGTAACCACTTCACATTAATGAACTGTCTCCAGATTTTAGGTATGTAGAGCCAGAATGACAAAGCAACTTAGGCATTACAATGCCTATCTCTTTAGGCATCCTGCCACACAGCCATGGCCATGGCCCTTACCTCAGTGTCCTCACCTTATGCAATACATGGAAAAAGTTAACACCTAAAAAAGGGATTCACACAAGCCAGAAAACTGAGTGGGTTGTCATGGAAGTTAGCCAATAGGAAATGCAGAGATGAGGAGCAGGGTCTAAACCTGGCTCCTCAGTTGAATTAGGTGCATATCTCTAGGACAGAGAAGGGTGCTTGTCTCCACCAGTAACATAACTAGAGCAAGCCAACCAGGGCAGCCACCCCACCTGCTGGCTTGGAGTGGGTTCAGAAAAAAAAATTTAACCACAGTCACACAATCTCCCACAAACTACAGAAGCCTCCCCTTGTCATAGAAATCATAGAAATCACAGAAAATTAAGGTTAGAAGGGACCTCAGGAGATCATGCAGTCCAACCCTCCACTCAAAGCAGAACTATCCCCAACTAGATCATCCCAGCCAAGGCTTTGTCTAGCTGGGTTTTAAAAACCGCCAAAGATGGAGATTCCACAACCCTTCTGGGTAACCTGTTCCAGTGCTGTACTACCTTCCTCATGAGAGCATTTTTCCTAATATTGAACCTAAACTTCACTTGCTGCAACTTGAGACAGTTGCTCCTTGTTCTGTCATCTGCCACCACTGAGAAGAGTCTAGCTCCATCCTCTTTGGACCATCCTCTTTGGACCTATTCATTGAGGACCTGCTCCATGATTTTTCCAGAGACTAAGATGAGGCTAACTGGTCTGTAGTACCTTAGATCCTCTTTTTTCCCTTTCTTAAAAATGGGTACTATATTTGTCCTTTTCCAGTCATTCAGAACTTCTCCCAATCACAACAAGTTTTCAAAGATAATGTTTTTAAAAATAATGTGTCGCACCTGCCCTGGGTGCTCAGCTATGTGGTTACACCTGTGGTCTCCAGTTGCAATTCTCAGTCATTTATCCTTTCCTGGCATTACATGTCTAATACAGTATGATTCTTTGTCCTGAAAAATCAGGGAGGGAGACCCAACCTCCCCTTCCTGCTCCTGAATATTCTGGTGATTAAGCTATTCTCCTAGCAGATAAGAAGATCTAAGGTCAAATCCGTGCCCCAAACCAGGCAGAGGAGGAATTCAAACATGGATTTTCCCCCACCTCCAGTGAGTACTCCAGCTGCTAGAGTAAAGCCAACACAAACACACTTTATTTCAGCTGCAACTGCTTTTTGTGCTTTTTAGGTATGCTCTATGAAGACCTTACCAAACTAGGTCTACCAGGAGAGAAAGGTGGAGAATGCCTAATTTGAAAATCCTGCTGGAACTAGGGTATCAAGATACTTAACAGCACTAGGACATAGGTAGAGTTATACATTCCTACTAGGGAAAAAATGAAATGCCTGGGCATCTAGGCACCTATGATAGAAACCATAGGATCTTACAGAGTTAGACAGGAGATTTGTCAATGACAGTGCCAGCCTTACTACTAGATATAGATGCCTTAAAAGTTTTAGGTGTCTTAGTTCCTCTGTGGATATATTTTAAGGCTTCCCATCAATGGTGTAACAAGGCAGTACTGTGCCTAATGTAGCAATGATTCCTGGCTAACAACAATAGCAGCTGTTATTTGTTCATTCCCCCTCCCCTACAATAGTGGCTGGGGCTACTGCCCTGACTGCACTCCCATAGTTACATTACTGCCTCCCATTGATTATTGAGTTCTTTTGAAAATCTGGATGTAAGTATAAAATAATAAAGAATTACTGCCTGCTGAGCTTCCTTGAAAGCCTGTGCCATCTTTAAGTGCCTTACTAAATTGGTGGTGACCTTTTTTGAAAAATCAGGCTAAAATTGTGGGCACTAATCTTCAGAAATCTGTCCTGAGAGCTATTGAAAAGTGTGCCTTATATTTTTACATCACTATTAAATTGTTTGTTTTATCAAGACATGGTAACCATTTTGATAATGGTAACCATCTAATCACTTTTATTTCTGTATTGCATTTCTTTTCCTCACCATTTTCCTTCCCTTGGCTTGTCTTATCTTCAGAATGAGAGTTCTTCAAGGACAAGTGTGCAGGCAATCTAAAGAAATACAGGTTTCCCTCGCTTTATGCAGGTTCTATATGTGCGATTTCACTCTTATGCAATGACCCTTTTTATACCAAAAATTCATTATATGCGAGGTAAATTCACTCTTATGCGATCAGTGTGGTAGAAGCCTGCAGTCAGCTGCTTTGTGTGGTGCAGTGGGGAAAAGACACACACCAAAATATAGTCTCCTGTGTGGATCTGTGCTCCTCGCTCATTGTCTGTGTCATGTTTTTTTGTAGATGCCATCCCCATTATTCTAACATGCACCACCACCCTGTGTTTGTGTGTACTGTCTGCTGTTGATGAGTACCAAAATTGTCTTGTAAAAGTGGTAGAAGTGGGGCTGGAGGTCAGTACAGTCGAGGTCTTGGAACATTTGTAAAGTGGGTTCCCTTTATGCAAATTCAAGTTGTGCGCCATTTTCCAGGAATGCACATACTGTAGCTAAAACAGGCTTGAAAGCCAGGGGAAAGAGCTGAACCAGAACCAAAATCCAAAGAATAAGCTCAGGTCAGGAACTGCTGATGTACTGCTAGTGTCAAGGAAATCACAGGAAGTAGAAAACTGAGGGCAGGCAAGGAGCAAAGCTGGAGTAGGAATCCAGGCAACCAGTTCAAGAACTAGAGAAAAGGCTAGGCAAGATCCATGGCAGAAACTGGATGCAACTCTCTCTAATGGAGTTGAGATGTTCAAGATCTGGAGAGGGCACATTATGCCCAAACCCTTTCTGTCAGACTTTGAGGAAGAGGCACCAGATTTTGAGGCATGACCTAACTATGTTACTTGTAGCTATGCAGGTAGGTGAGCACCCTGACAGTTCCTCATTACATATGCTTTATGTTGAGCTTGTATGGCAAGTATTAGTTTGCTATAATTACTGGAAACAACTTGTCAGAATAATAATGTAATATATTAATTAAAGTTGAGAAACTGAGCAGAATGTAGAGATGAACCTTAACCGAGTTCCAGATAACTTGTCCAAATTTCCCTTGAGGACAGACTTTTTGTGACTTTCTGACAGCAACCATGATGGGAATTGTCATGAGGATTGCATTTCTCCTGGTACTGCAGCTTAAACCAGGATGGGTGGATTTATGAAGATCAATGTTCTATTAAAGAATAGATTTTTTTTCAAGGCTAGCAAGATTGGTGGGAGGATTGCATGAAGGTTCAGATTGGTTCTTATTTCACCCATAGTGATTTGTCTATCCGTAGTAACAAGAGGACTTCATTTTGGGCTATGACAAGCTATGATTCTCTGGGCTGTTTGACTTCTATCAAATCATCTTTGACACAGTTCAAATCCTTGGAAACCCATCTCTGGCCAATTCAAACAAATAAACACCCAAATAAGAAAAGTAGAATGAAGTCCTGCTGTCTTGCATTTCTCTTAATAGTTGTTTCCTGATGTACTCCAGAAGAGTTTTTGAAAGGACAGTATGTATTTTCTGGGGATGTCAAAATGTCAATTCAAAATCCATCTGTTTTAGCAAGAAAGTAATACTTTTTCATAAATGCAACATAACAGCCAGCATTCTGCCTGGCACCCAGAGGAGTGTGAACAAATCCTCTGCTGCCCTAACACTGTATTAGTTATTATTTATAAAGTCTAAGCTTATAAGAAAAATAGATGCCTGACATTCATATAGTTTTCCTGTAGGGAATGTTATCTATTTCCCCATAATAAGGTCTAAAACAGACCTGGGCAGATCTGGATATTGTTATTTTTCATTAGCACAGAATTGCCATTGTAAAGCTTATCACTTTAAAGAAAAGCTGCTAAAGATTAATAATATTTGTTTTATTTCTTTATTCTGCACCAGGTACCTTATAGAAAACCATAAGGCATCAAGAATAATATAAAACATTTCTCCCATGGTGCTGTAAATACATTTCATTCAAACCTGGTGTGAATATCTGCCTTTATGTTTCTAGTCTCCAGACCCTTAGACTAGGAGCATATATCAAAGCTTAGATTGCCAAATTAGTGCCAATTTACTGCAATTTTGGGATGTGTAATCTTGTATACTAGAATACAAGCTGAGACTGCTTTCATTTATCTTGTGACACTTACAGTTGTCTCATTGGGTTGTAGTGGTTTTTATTGCTTTGCTGTTTCAAACATGATAAACATCTTTGGACTATCATGTAGTTTTCTAGCTAAATGAAAAAAAAACCTCTTGTGGGTGTCTGTTGATGCATACTCTTATTTGAGAATTCCCAAGATTATGAGTTATCCAGAGAGACATATTTGCTTCATCAGTGTGTAATAATTGTAGAGCTTCATCTCTAAGTGTGTGCTGGAAATGACTTAAGCATGATGAATGATTTTTAAAGATAAGAATTTCACAAGAAAGCTGAAGGTATATAAAAGGTGGTTTAAGTCTTATTTGTCCACTCCTTCCAATTCTGAGGCCCCTGTTCTCAAGAATAATCCTCTGTTATAATTTGGACAGCTAGACTATCCCATCTGAATATCTTCCTTCTTGCCTCTTCATATTACCAAATTTCCTACTCTGACTCAATACACTGGCTCCCACTCCACTACATCAAATTCTAGCTTCTTGTCCATGCAATTAGGATTTTTATAGTATTGCCCTGCCCTCATTCTCTATCTTTGTCATTTGTTGCTTTACCCCATTGTCCTTCATATTGCTGATGGTGCCGGATTTGATACCCCATTCTTCTCCTTCTGAATTGCTATGCTCTCTCATGTAATCTATCAACAGAGTTTTCTGTTTCTTGTATAAGATGAAATGCAAGGTCAGTATCTCCCCATCATTTCAAAGATCCATTTCAACATGAACCTCTGATCGTGGTGGATTACTGATTCTTAGTAAAGATTTAAATCTCTATGTAAAATTATTAAGGACATCATTGATTATAACCTAGCCACTCTCTATCCCGTATTTATTGACTTTTTAATCTGTCCTTTCAAAAATCTGTCCTTTCAAAAATCTGATTAATCAGGCCAGGTCTTCATTTGTGCTTGTACTGTGCTGATCATATTATGGATACTATAAGAATTAAGCAAACAAATATAATAACAATATAAAACTCAAACTCACCATGTGCATCTGTATGAGCATGTATATTTTTTCAGAGGAAACCACCATCAATAAAACTATTAATAACTGTGAGCCACATTCTGTATTCATTATTCAGGTTAAACTGACTGAAATTTCCCCATTGCCTAAAGTAAGATTGTGTTCTTAATTACTCAGGAAAAAATAAATTACTGCCCAACAAATCTCCGTTCAAATGGAAATAGTTTTGCTGGGGAAGCCAGTAGGAGTTTTACCTGGAAAAAAAAAAAAACAGGCAGTAGAATTTGGCCCCATAAACAAAGAAGAGATCTTTTGTAAGTCTGTTACCAGAACAGCACATTTTGTCTCCCAGGGACACTATTTGTGGATTTCTTATGGGCAGAAGTTATTAATGAAGTCCCTAGGCTCAAATTCAAATGTTCTGAATCAGATGTACTGTAACAGTTCTTTCAGTACCCTGTTCTTTTAAATGGTGTACATCTTCTCATCTATTTCCATTTTTCAAGGTAGATTGCAAGCTAAGGATTCAGTAGGCCAACATTTCAATTTTATTTAAAATCAGAAGCAATTTCACTCATTATTTTACTATGGTCTGTGACCCACATTCTCTGTCCCATGAAAGGAATAAAAAGAAATAGTGCAATGCTTTGCTATAGTTCCTGTACCCTATTGTAAATTTCACAGATTCTAATTAAAATACATAATTTTGATTAAAAGATTATGTTTTTTTTTACTTTTATGACCATCTTTATTTTATTTTATCTAGCAAAGTTTCTCATCACTACATCATTCTACTTCACAAGGATTAATCTCTCAGCAAACCTCTGTGAGAAAGGGAAGCCCCATTTTACTAGTACAGTAAGAGACAGTAAGAGATTAATTGACGTAATGACAGTAGTTCATAGAAATCTGCAAAAAAATAAAAAATATGCATGTTCTGAGTCCTAATTGCAAAGTGCCCTGCCCACAGCACCATTTTTCCTCCTATATAAGATATAAGAAAAGAAAATTCTGTTGTGTTATTTGATGGCTCTCAGGTATCTTTGTTAAGGAATATTTTTCATGTTAGTGATTATATCATAAGAATATAATGAATATGTTGGTGTCTCTGGCAATGCTAAATACAAAATGTCAGTTTGTAGAACTAAAGGGAGTACAGACCTCTACCTACTCTCACAGACTCTAAGACTCTGATTTCTTCTGTAAAACTAAAGTAGATTAGAATGTCAGCACTATCAAATTAATAAATAATGTTAATGAAGTGGTTTGAAATACTATTTTATTACAGTTCCCACTAATAGGAGCAACTATAATTTTATAAAAGGGATTATGTATGCAAGGGATTACCATTCATTGATTGAAGAGTCTGATAAATGCAAGAAGTTAAGGAAGAGTTTTCTCTAATTTTCCTAACAAGGCTTGCAGGGGTCATATTTGGTTATAACCACCACCGCCCTGAGAACCCGGGGGAAAATGGCTTCTCTGACTCTTCTGATCTCTGGAAAAAGAACATGTTATTTCAATCACATGACTATCACCAAGAGGCCAAACTAGCTATATCACAAAATGAATCATGAAATGTTTCCTCAATATTCTTTACATATTTAGGGCTTGATACAAGGTTTGTTGAACTTAGTGGCTTCAGAAGGTTTTGGAGCTGTCCCATATTCACTACAAACTCTATAAAGCCAACACTGATATTTAAAAAAAAAGTCCCTGATTGAAAACACTGCCTATGTACCTCCCTGCCCTTCACAGTTCAGTTAGTAGTGCTACAAAAGTCAACCTGGGCCCAGAGGTCTGCCTGGTTTCATGAAGAGCCAAGAGGAAGAGTTGGCCCATCCGCTTCTCCTGAATTTTGCTTAACTAGACATCTAGCTAGAGATCTGAACACTAAATTTCTGCTGCCAGCTTCCACCTCACTGAAGAATAAGAATTGAATTTAGAGCATGAGAGAGAGATATGCAGAGAGATGGACTAAAATGTGTGCTGCTTCATGGGTACAGCAGAGTTGAAGTTTAGGTCTAAGGAGTAGTCTAGAGCAGTGTTTCTTAACCTGTGGGTCGTGACCCAAAAGTGAGTCACAATAGTATATGAAAGGGTTATGAACCAACTTTAAAATGGATTAAGAAACTTAAAAATGAATTCTCCTTTAAAAGAGAAAAATGTGGGAAACCGTGACTTCTCTCTTGCAGGCTGGTATAGTTCCATCTTGCAAGGGGCTCCTTGGGGCACTTCGTGACCTGCGCCCACCCTCCTGCCGCACACCCCGACCCCCTGCCCCACACACTGTGGGGGTTGGGACCTGGAGGTGGGGAACAGTGGGTCAGGAGTGAGGGGCACTGAGTTAGGGTTAGGTTAGGGTCCTGGTCATTGACTGGACATTGATGTTTACAAATGGGTCCTGGTCCAAAAAAGGTTGAGAACCACTGTACTAGAGTGTGTTGTCCCTGTAGATCTGCGCCATATCGACAACCAGACAAAGCCCAAAGGGAAAGAAATGTCTTATTTTAGATGTAAGTAACTGGCTGAAATTGGGGGGTTCAGCAGGGCAATCCAGACTGTTACTGATGAAACTAGAAACCCTCAGTCTCTTGCATTTATATTTTCATTAACTTCTCAATGATGGATGTTCTGTCCATGCCAAAATAAAGGACTTGTGCATTAGGAGAATTCTTTACGTCCCCAAAGTTTGGAAGAATTCAGAACAATCCATTCAAGAGCAGAGCTCCTACCATCCATATTTCACAGAATTGGCTTACGCTATACAGTGACTCATTTCAAGTAGTTTTTGCTTTTGAGTTGAAATTTTCCACACCTGTAGATGCATTTACAATGAGCACAAACAATGAATTTCTGCATCAAAGAAAGGACCAGACAGAAAGAGTGATTTTGCTACTCACTTTGAGTGCATTCATTTTGTTTTATTGAAGTAGAGTGGAAAAGATTTATCATTTATGAGTCACCTCCTTTGTTTTGAGGGTTTTTTTTTTTAATTTATTTTTCATTCATACATATACAGATGCTCAAGCATGTTCCATTTTATGCTGTCATTAAGTAGCCCTAAGTCAGTTTTTAGACTTTTCTGTTCAAAGTTTAGTCATATTCTAAATTCTAGTTGACAGCTATAAAAACTATCAACATACATATCAGTACCTGAGACATGGGAGCAACAATCAGAGCTAACCTTCTCTGCTCTGACACTTTAACCCTTATTAACTTATAATATAGATGTCAAAGGGTCAAATACTGCATCTCACTTGCAAATGACATGGATAATTTTACAATCTCACTTAGCAGATACAATTATATTGACTTCAATTTAAATCTAATGCTTCTGCATTTAAAATAGCACTTTTCCCCAAGAATCAGGAAGCATTTTCCCCTCATCTACGTTACTGTGCATAGCTGACTAGTTGGGTTTTTTTGCGATGTTTTGCCATTCATGGAAATATGAGGTTGAGGTCACCACTGGGGGCAGGATACCCAGTCTGACTGACCAACTCTCATGTATGGCTAATACAATGTTGCTGACATAGGTCTGTTTGTAAATAAGCATCTCTGTCTATTATACAGCTTTATGAACACTTGGTACTTATGTCTTTGAATGCCCATAATAAGTTTGTTCATTTACTTTATCGAAAGATTGTTTGAAATGTTACCACTATCTTTTTTTCCATTGACAAGAGAATATTTTTTGACAATTTTAAAAAAGCACATTATAAAAACAGAATGTGGAAAATATATTGTAAGAATATTACAGTACTCCATTGGACTATACCCTAGTTGTTTGGTCTGCTATACTGTATCAGGAAATCACCTTCCATTGACTAATGTGAAAATGCCCCAACGTCTGGAAAACATATTATTTTAATCATATTTTTGACACACTCAATTTTCTTCTTAAGCTGTTGTATTTATGTAAAGCACAGAACCTTATTGTTACAAGACTGTTGATTACCTGAAGGAGTTCTCTGCTACCACAGTGATCAGACAGACAAACACAGCAGTGTACCATGTAATATTGCCATTTGATGTGCTCTTCTTTTGTCATTGCTGTAGGCACTGAATCCTGTCAACAGGTAGATGATAATAGAATCTGAATTTCAAGTCATGAAAAAAGGAATATCAAAACAAAATTTTTAATATGGCTTCATTAAGCAACTCTGTGAACAACATACTGTCTACAGTGTATTTGTTGCAAGCAAAATTCCCTATGAGAAAGGATGATCTTTTATTATGAGACCCTTCAAGTTCCTAGAGCTGGGCACTGAACTGATAAAAGATATACTGTAAAGCCTGCTGTGGTCGATGTATTTAAGAACTGTGATGTTGAAGGATTTATTGTGCATTTGGTGAATTAGTTTTACATATGTGTTACACAATTTTCTGTTTCTCCAATGTGACCGTATGTTTTATACCACTCATTTACACACATGTAAAATGGTGTAAATCAGTTTTTTCATTATTATTTTTCTCTTAAGCAATCAAATCTGAAAGTTGTTGTTAAAAGAAATAAGGGGGGTGGGGTTAAGTTAACACTCAGAAAGATTTTTGTCTACTTTATGGCACTTTCTGTAACCAGGAATTCATACTACTCTCTGAGCAGCAGATTTTCATTACTGTATGCTCTCTGCTATCATCATGCACACACAGTAGAAGATTAGACAAGCTCTGGTACAATACCAATGTCAGTATTGAGCCTAAACAGACTGCTTTGTTTTTAAGCAAATAAATTATATATCCTTACCTCATTGCATTGTTTAGTCATGCTTGAGGCCCTGTTCTATGGTTTTAATTTTTAAGTATATTTCATATTAACTTAAAATGCAGGGACCACTGTGTGGTAAGGACCTTCTTAAAGGACTTTGAACACAACCTCCCTTCTGTGGCCCCTCAGAGGACAGATTTGGTACTTTTTTCTTGTCACAATTGTCCACAAACTTATGATGACCAACTCTTAATTAGGTCCTTATTCTTAAATGTTTGTCAAATGTTTTTACACATCTATTTAGACTGGTCCATATAACATAGTTTCCAGTCCTCAACTGAATGACCCTAACCTTTACAAACAGAAGCAACACTTAAATAAATCATTAAGGCACTGAATCTTTTTGAAAAATGTTGAGAATGGAACACTTCAGGGAGAGCAAGAAATGGGCTGGAAATTTTAGAGTATTTAATACATTTTTGTCTCCTTTTTTGCCCAAAAAGCAACTAAGTATGCATTTGGTCTTGGTTCATGTCCAGAGTTTCTCAGGTTGCTACTCAAATACAAAATAAATCACAATAAGTAGACTCCACTTTTTAAAATACGCAGGTTTCCTTCTAATTGATCTCCAGGTCTGGAAAACACTTAAACACATGATTAACTTTAAGCATGTGCATAAAGCATGTGCATTAGATTTCAGTTAAACTGAATATCTGCTTAGGTAAGGTTTTTTTGTGGAGGTAGAGGGAGGGGGGCTTGCAAAAGTGGATCCAAATTTTACAAAGAAGGGTGTGGGAGAAGCAACTGGCACTGCACCTGCCCCCACATCAGGGAAAGCAGACCACACTATAGGAGCAGAAATTGGGGACTTTTTGGCTATGGACAGAAGTTACACATAAACTGGTTGAAGTGATCAGAAACTGGTCTAAACCTGTGACAGAACAGAAGCTCAACATACATAAGCCAGTTTCAAAATGGCTGAAACTTCTTAAGCAAAACCTGGTTGAACATAATATCAGATTTAACTGATTTGGGTCAAAGTGGTTTATGAAACTTCTGTCCCAGACATTTAAATCCTAAAGCAGGTAAGAATCCACTCCTCCCCTCCCTGCCCAGAGGCACATCCTGTCCCCTTCCTTTTTCTCTTCCCCCATAAGCCACTGTTGCTCTCCCCACTGTCCTTGGGATGAATGGAGTTCCTGTCCTGCTCCAACTGGGCTGTGTGAGGACTGGGCTCAACCCAGAAAAGCAGCAGTGGTGGCATTAGTGGATGGGTTGGTTGGTTCTTCCTCCTTGCATCTGCTCTGGGCCTGGTGGAGAACACTTTGGGGGACCAAGCAGGGAGGGGGAACCTCCCTGCCCACTGCGGCCATCACTGCCATTTCCACTGTTCCAGGTTGAACTGAATCTTCATGCAACCCAGCTGAAGTGGGACAAGAGCTCCCTTTGCCCTTGGGACACTGGGGACATAGTGCCAGCAGAATGCACGGGAGGAGGAAATGGGAGTGGATGGAGCAGGGAGGGAGAGCAGCAGCAACAGAAGGGAAGGGAGTGCAGAAATTCTTATCTTATTCCAGGACTTAAGCACATCTCTGGCTGCAGCTTTTGCCATGTGGTTAGAAAGGGAGATGCGGCTATGCCACTGCACCCTTTCTGATCCACCCTTGATTGTGTGTTTGTTTTGTTTTTGTTTTGACTGGGGATGCTTTTGTGAACAAGACCAAGAGAAGGGTACAGAGCAGATTTATTAACTGCCTCTCAGATTTTGCATTTAATTTTCTCAGATCAGGTCTGTAGTCCATGTTGTCCAATACCCTAAGTAGAAGGCAGGGTAGATTTGCAACTAATAGGCTAACCAAAGCATATAGCATATAGCACAAGCTTTGCAGTCTGAAGCTCATTTCATCAGATGCTGTGAAAGATGTCCACAAGGGAGAAGAGGGAAATTTGAACACAAAAGCAGAAAGGAGTTGCAGAAAGAGAGAAAGCAGGCAAGGGAAGGGGGGGCAAGCACCCTGCAAGCAATAAACCCAGAAGAACAAAGGTATCACAAAAGCTAATCCAGGTAATGGGATAAGAATCCATAGTCTCTGTTCAACCAAATGTAACACAATCCAGTCTATGGGTGATTTCTTGTTCCATAGTTTCCTGTTCAAATCAGTTTTAAGACTAACAGTGGTTAATACCGGATGTGTCAGGAGAAGATACGAGAAACACTTCAGGGTAGGACTATCTAACTTGAGTACAGTACCAGGCAGTGCCCATACTGCACACACTCTACATGCATTGCTTCCAAAATAGAAGGCAATGGCTAAGTACAGACATTCAAAAAGCTCAAGGCAGAATCAGTCTTAATGACATGACTTTCTGTAAGCAGCGTAAGTTAGAGTGGTAGCAAACAGAACACATATTCACCCTTTGGTGGCGGTGGGATGGGGCATGCAGGCTGCCTGCATTGGCCAAGACCAGCAGGTTGGGGGAGCTCCTACATGCCTTCCTGCATGTCCTGCAGGTTTCCCAGGTTTCCAGAGACTGCCAAGCTCAGCCAAGTGCCTGGGCCACCCCTGACTGGCTGCTGGGCACAGGCAGGCTTACTCCTCTCCCTTTGCCATGTCATCTGTTAGCCACAGGCATCTGTCAGCTCCAGGCAGGCAGTGCAGTGGGATGGAAGGGTCCCTGAATGAACCTTGTCGTGAAGGATCCCATGATGTACACACAGACCTGACAATGAGCCCAGGAGAACCCTGCAAGAAGGCACAGCATCATGGAGCTTGACCAGGCTGCAGGACACAGGTGAGCATTCACCACCTACCATGTCAGGCTCAGTGATGCTGCACCCACTTGTGGGGGTTCTTCTGGGCTCAGTGTTAGGTCTGTATAGGTTGCTTCATGATGGAGTTTGTGCAGGGACCCTGCCCCATGCTGTCTGCAGCTGACAGCTGGCCGGAGGCAGGAGGCGGGGCTGTGGAAAGGGTCTGTGCAGGAAAGGGCCTGTGTTAACTTGGCTCTGTGAGAGCTTGGGGGCAGGTTCTGCTGTGTGCTCAGCCAGAGAAGCCAAGCATGGGGTGAGTGCTAGCATACCTCTTTGAGAGGGGAGGCTAGCAGGGAGCCGCAAAGGAGCCTGGGATACCAGTGGACAGCAACTAGGGATGTGTGAAATTTCAATGGGTGTTTTATTTTGAGCTGTTTCAATGCATTTTGAGCTCGAAACAGCAAAAGCAAAATGAAACAAAAGGCTTTGAAACAGCCTCCAAGTGAAATGAGGGCACTTGAAACATTTTGAAAGTTTCTAAATGTTTCAAGTTGTGCAGACCTTGCTGCAGCTAAACAGAAACTAAGGAGTGGACGGGGGAAGAGTGGGGAAGGACTGCTCTCTGATATTGACATTGAATTCCCTGTTCAATTCCCCAGCTCTCTGATCACTTCCCTCAGCTCTCTGATCATTTTTCCAGCTCTTCCCAGGGGGTGTAGGCTCCCAGATTTGTGCACTGGGTTTCAGCAGGCTGCTGCTGAAACTGCAGCGGCAGCCTGCTGAAACCCAGTGCACAAATCTGGGAGCCTACACCCCCTGGGAAGAGCTGGAAAAATGATCAGAGAGCTGAGGGAAGTGATCAGAGAGCTGGGGATGCAAACCAGGAGGTGGGGGAATGTTCAGCTCCCTGAACATTCCCCCAGTTCCTGGTTGGATTCCCCAGCTCCCCAATCTTTCCCCCAGCTCTCTGATCACTTCCCTTACTCTTCCCGAGGGGTACGGGCCCCCGGATGATGCAGAATGACAACAGGCTGCTGCTGCCAGCTGAAACCAGCTCTGGGCATAGCCCATGCTAAGTATTGGAAAGACTGGTGTTGCCACTGGCCCCAGCTGGCAGCAGCAACATGCTGTCATCTCAGGCGCAGATCCAGGGGCCTGTGCTCCCCCGGGAGGAGTTGGCACAGGTCTGCAGCCCTCCTGGGGGGGTGCAGGCCCCCGGATCTGTGTGTGGGATAACAGCATGCTGCCACTGCTGCCTAAAGCCAGCACCAGGATCTGCACACAGGATGACAGCATGATGCTGCTGCTGGCTAAGGCCAGCGGCAGGACCTGGCTTCCTGCTGCTCAGCATGGGCTGTGCCCAGCTCTGGTCCCAGCCAGCAGCGGCAGCGTACTGTCATCCTGCAGCAGATCCAGGGTTCTGTACCCCCCAGAAGGGCTGCAGGGCTGTGCCAGACTCCTCCTGGGGGGGCATGAGCCCCACATCTGCACGTGGGATGACAGCGTGCTGCTGCTGGCTGGGGCCAGCAGCAGGATCTGGCTTCCTGCTGCTCAGCATGGGCTGTGGCCAGCTCTGGTCCCAGCCAGCAGTGGCAGCCTGCTGTCATCCCGCGTGGAGATGTGGGGGCTCATGCCCCCCCAAGAGAAGGCCAGCGGCAGGGCCCGGCGTTC
>NW_005842051.1:1287903-1297330 GCF_000455745.1 Alligator sinensis
AGACCCCGGGATCTGCGGCAGAAGGCCAGTACGCTGCCGCTGCTGGCTGGAACCAGAGCTGGGCACAGCCCATGCTGAGCAGCAGGAAGCCAGGTCCTGCCGCTGGCCTTAGCCAGCAGCAGCATCATGCTGTCATCCTGTGTGCAGATCCTGGGGCCTACACTCCCCAGAGGGTTGCTGGGCTGTGCCAGACTCCTCCTGGGGTGCGTGGGGCCCCCAGATCTGCATGCAGGATGACAGCAGGTTGCCACTGCCAGCTGGGACCAGCACTGGATGCAGCCCATGCCGAGTGCTGGCTGAGGCCACCACCAGCACTGGGCTCTTCCTGGCATTTGGCACAGGCTGCACTGGGCAGACTCAGGTGCTTGTGCTGGCCTTAGCCAGAAGCGGCAGCATGCTTTCATCCTGCACATGGATCCAGGGGTCCATGCCCCCCAGGAAGAGCCTGACACAGTGCCGCAGCCCTCCTGCGGGGTGCAGGCCCTCAGATCTTTGTGCAGGATGACAGCAGGCTCCCAGGCTCCCGCTGCCAGCAAATGATAAGAGTTTTTCTTGAAACAGTTTGAGGTACAGTTTCACAAAAATCCCTATACCTATATCCTTGAAACTTGGCAAACTTCATGCCCTGAGAAGGGGCTAGCATCCCTGCAACTTTCATCTGAATTAGACAAGAAATGACAAACATATAGGCATTTTCATGAGCCCCCATTATAGCCTGTGTTTGAAATGCGTCGAAACAGTAAAACAGTTTCAACAAAATGAAATGGAACAGTGCTTCAAAACGAAACAAAATGACAAAACAAAGCACTGTCCCTTCAAAACAGTGAAACAGAAGTATAAATGAAATGCTGCTTTCTTGCACAACCCTAACAGCAACCTAATATGAATAGATAGGGGATCTGATACAGAAATTACACTCAACAATCTAACCTAAATTGATTAAATTTGAGTGCACATTGATCCAGGTCTATCTTAGACCAGGTTTCACCATTTTAAACCAGCTATGTGTTCCAAACTTCTTCTCTGTTACAGGTAGAGACCAGCTTCCAATCACTTGTAGTGGTCAGAGTGTAATGTCTGTACCTGGCCAATGTATACCGTACAAAGGCCTTAAGGTCTCACAGTAGAGCTCATACAGCTCTCTGTGCTGTACACAGAGAACCACAGTAAAATGGCAAAAGCCCTCCCAGTTCAAGAAATAGTGAGTGCAGCATGTCTCAATAAGTCACTGTCTGGTGCTTCAACGAAGCAACATAAACGTACACTCAACTGGAAACTGTGTGGGTAACTATGTGGTAACCACACCTCATTAAGGTCTCCATCTAATTCCTACTAGCCAGAGATTGTATTACACCCTGACAAAATATTGTAATATTAACTATTTTACTAGATTATAAATCTGGATCTTCTTATTAAGCATATACATTTCTAATCCCCCATTTGTTATGAAAAGGAAGAACTGAAGTCTAGGTTTCCTATACCACTCATTATTTTATATACTACCTTATCGTCCCTTGTATTTCTCCTTTCTAAGGTAATCAAGTGTAAAATAACAGGTTTTTATTTCCCAGTTCATCGTACTTAAACCTGCAACTTCTACTGAAGGCAAGCGGAATTGTTGGGTGCCCAAAGCCTCAGAAAAACAGGTTCTAACTGCATTTTCTATGCTCTGAATCACAGCCCTGGCTTTTCTCTAGAGCGGATTAAAAAAATCCAATAAAACTTTGTTTTTTCCACTGGAATTTACCAATTTGTTATACGGTAATGAAACTGTTTCATGGAGACAATTTGATTTTGAAGTTCTGCAGCAAGTTTTCAGGCAAGTTTTCTTGGAGGGGCTCAGTCTTCTGCAGTTCAAAAGTCCTTTGCAATGCCCTGATCAGCTGTTAGAGAGCCCAGGCTTCTGGGTTGCTTGCTCACTAGCAGTCCACCTGGCAGGCTGAAAGTGAACTGAGGTTCTGGAAACATTGGGAGCCCAGCTTCCAGGATCCAGCTCCTTGGCAACTTAGATTCCCAAAGTCTACTACTGCAGGATGGCCTGCTAAGAGGAATGTGAATTCTAGGACTTTCAAAGTCTCCTTCTCCAAGGGAACCCACTATAAAGTTTCCTCAGTGTTAGGGACCTTAGAGGTCCCTGAAGCCCAGACCAAGTGGCTCAATTCCAACAACAGCTGGCTGCCTAGCTCCAAGGAATTATGTAGTCATTTGAATCAGCTGGCCTGGAAGTCAGGGAGCCTTAGTAGCCCTGATTTCCAAACCCCTCAATCTTCAGCAAATTACATAGGCTACTGAAGAGCTAGAGCTTCCAGTATACCATCATTCTGCCTGGTGGGGTGAAGGGAAGTCCAAACCGCAGAAGCTTTGGGAGCCCCACTTGAGCTAGAAGCCTCAGAACTTGGGAAATGGCACTTCCAATTTAAACCTTTTTATTTTTTCTAAATAGATTCCTGTCTGATGGAGAACGTCAATACGTTCCACTTTGTGGAATACACTTTGTTCCAAAGCAGAATAGAACAGAGTTCCAAAGTCTCTAATTTCATCATGAACTAGAATTACTGCTCACCAGCCAGCTCTGCTTTTCTCTAATCTCCTCCTACTTCCTCTAATCTTTGTTCTTTCCCACAGCCTCACAGCTGCTCGTACATGAGCTTCCTTATAGCTCCTGCCATCCAGCATACCTTTCTGCCATATGCCACATTGTCAGCGCTCCATCTGGACTCATGCCTAGGCCTCTTAATGTCTCTCTCTGAATGCTTTAATTCTGTGCTTTAATGATGGGAGTCCAACTCCATAAAGCATCTGTATATATGCTTTACAAAAATAAACTGGTATTGCATTAATGGAGTCAGGAATTTTCAGTTCCCCTGGAATTTTACTTTTTCTGAAAAACACAATGAAATATTGCTGGAAAATGTAACTTGGGATGAAGTTGCATGTTACATTTAGACCATACTGAGGCCACTTAAATCATGAGCATCCACATGTTAAAGCTCATCAACTTGGACTCTGGGTGCTGACAGAAGTGATGTTTTGTTGTGCAATCAGCCTCCCCAAAGCATTCTACAACTGTGCTGTGACAAAAATGCATGGCTGCAGAGTGCTTTAAAAGTGCCCAATCACCTAACAATCTGAACCCTCATTACAATCTGAACCCTCCAATCCACCAGCCCCACCCTCCAGCATAGGCTGAGCAAACCCCACCCAAGCTCCCTTCCCTCCCTTCTCTCCCCTCCCATCCTGAAGGCAGCACCAGAGCTGGGATAGGGGGTGAGGCTAGAGGAGAGAGATTGCAGATATGCAGTCACTCCAAACTGCAGTTCAATCCCTCAAACCCTTGGACCTAGCAGTGAATGTCTGTTGGGTAGGGAGGGTCATTGTAACTCACGGTACTTCCTGTGAAGCACCATGAACTACAGTGGGGAGCTGCACGTATGTCAGGAGTGCAAGTGCTCTCTGAGCATCTCAAATTGTGCAACTCCAGATGAGAGTTAATTCTAGGCTGTGCTACCTAGCTCAGATTAGAGTAACTTCAGTCTGCTCCACAAAGATAAAATGAGCAAATTGTAGTCCTCCAGCATCCCAGAATGCATTGCTCCCAGGCCCCCTGACAGAGCAGGGATACAGCCTAGGTGGCCTTGCTCCTACCCATGCCCTTGTTCACCAGCTCTCTAGTGGTAAGTCAGATCTGTGCAGGCAAGAAATGGTATTAACCCTTAATGTGCAACTGCTCACGACACATTCTAACTTTAACACTGCTTAACATTGCACAGATTTAGTATGGTCTAAGTGTAACACATATTTTCACCCTTGCAAATTCTAGAAGCAGAGTGGAATGGGACAGTATCTCCTTAATGTGAAAAGAAGTACTAGAGATATATGTTCCTCAGCTACATATATACCTACATTTAAAAGGGGTCAACCTGTCCCTAAAATATCAGGTTTAAAAGTCACAGTCCTAGGTTGTAAAATAGCCTAAGCTAATTTTAAACTTGCAGGCCCATCTAATAATGTTGTCCTCCTTTTATAAAAAGCATTCTAATAAAGTTTACATTAGCATCTATTCATTTCCTTTCCCCACCTCTTAACCCACATCTCTCTAAATAAGTAACATTTAAATTAAAAGCATCACCTTTTATTCTTATTCCAATAATATCATTGAAAATTGTTGTCCTTAGAACTGCATGGAACCTCTGGAAAGAAATGGCATATAAAAATATACTGTATGAAAGTATACATAATATATGTTTTCACAGCATGCTCTACATGCTATTGTTTCTGAGATGGCAGGGACTAAGAAAATATGTAATTTGAAGGAAGTGGTTTCAAATGGAAGTGCTGGTTTAGATAATAACAGATGAGAAATTCACATTTGAGATGCAGACATCAATATTGACCCAAGTATTTTTCCAAGCTCACACTGTTCTGCTTAAAAACAACCTAATATAAAGGTAGTGTTTACAGAATTCTTGTTACTTAGGAACTGGTGAGCTTTTCACTGATTAAATCATATTTTGGGAGACTGGCCAATATCTTGTGGTTATTTTGCTTCTTTGCTTTTTAAATATTACAGCCTTGTTGGAAGGCTTTGCCTTGCCACTATAAAGCATTCCTCTTCTGAATACTTGCAAACATTTCTTTTCTCTAACTCCTCTTTAATGTCTTTCTGAAAGAATTTATTTATATGCATAGCTCCCTTCTCTTCTTTTTTTAATTAGTAGCTTGGCTGTGATTTTTTTTTATTGAACAGGCTGTGTAGCTAAATGGTACTTTTGACATTCATGCACAAGGGACAGAGGATCAGAACTAAGACAAAAAACAATAGGGACCGGCTTTATACTGTATGCGACTAACCAGGAGAAAATACTGGAAGTGCTTATTACTGGGTTCTTGGTTTACTTACATTGGCTTCATTTGGGGGGGGGGAAGCAGGGGGGAGGAAGAATAAAATACTCATGAAAAGGGAATAATTTGAAATATATATTCTAAATAAGATATTTCATTCTATGCACTTCATAGCAATAAAATGTGGTAATTTAACTATTTTAACCACAATAGGATGGTTCTAGAAAGTAATAGAACAGCACAGCAAAGATATAACTATTTTATAACGCAATCAAAATAACATTGTAAAACTACACTGTAGTTTTGTGCATCACTTGTAAAATACATTGCATTTGCTAATCAGGGATATGTTCCCTGAAAAGCTGAAAGCAACATTTTCACATTTCCCGAGCTTCTAAGAAAATGGAGTGTTTCCTGCAACATTTTTCACATACATGAAAATATTAGCATATATGGGCATTTTAACTATTCAAAAATGCGTGAAAATTTAAGTATTCTTCATTTTGCAAGTTGGGTTCTTTGTGTACTATCACAATGTTCAAGTTGCATGTTTTCTGAACCTTCCCTGATCCCATGGTCTTGCCAATGTGCTCACAATGTTCTGCAGTTCCTGCTACTCCATATGGTTTTATTAAATTTCCACTTGCTAATCCCTTACCCCAACGCTGTCAACTGGAGTTTTTCCATTGACTTTTTTTGTGGGGAGAACTTTAGATCAGGACCTAACAGAAAAAGTTACATTCACAATTCTGTGGTTCTACAGAAGAATAATGACAAGGGATCCTGATTAGAAACCAAGCCAGAAAGCCTTTAAAATTCTACCCATGCTGTTGCCAGCTCTGTGTCAGAGCCACATCTGGATCAATGATTCTCATTTTTGTACAACATGGAATAGGGAATTCCACAGGTGACACAGGGCCACAACTAACTTTGTGCATTCAACATAACATCACAAATATTCCTCAACCAAGGTGAATATCTCCCAAATGTTTCTTTTATTTTCTCCATTGTCCTTTGCCTTCTCTGTTTTAAGGGATGATGTAAACAACAGCCAGAGGAAGCCATTTTAACAGCATAACAACATTATCGGTCCTCCAAAACAAAGGGACCACAGTTTTGAATGGCATCTGCTGGCACTTTATCATTACACATTTTTTATTATCTATTTATGTATTTGTCCTGCATACCAATCTGCACTGTCTGTGCATGTATGCATCTGACTTTACGCATGTGTGAGACAGCAAGAGAAATACTTTGTTCTGAGTTTCCTTGTAGTATTATTACCCTCATTTAAACTATATTTTTTTACATTTACACTGTTTTTCTCTAGATATGAAACTAGGTACTTTCATATCTATTTTTTCTTCCAGAGTCCTTGAATCATGCCAAAGAAAATCTTCTAATTAAAATCCAGTTTCTGTATTTTCATTTTGTTGTTTTGGAACCCCACATTCCTTGATCATTCTGAGAAGTTTGTGTCATAGCATTTAGTTGATCACTACAGGTGGCCACAGTGAAATAATAATAAAATAATAATTTGAATGCAGCATTGAATATATTTCCTTTGACTGTCATAATGTAGCTTCATATTTCATAAAAGATTCTACCAAAGAACAAAGTCACTGATTACTTCCATCAGTCTGAAAAAAGGGGAAAAAAAGAATGGTTAGACCCTCTCCCCAAACTCAGTAAGGGACATAATAATTTCTGTTATATCACGGCAGTGCTAATATATATTGAAAACAATAATATAAATCATTAATGCTGAGAGGGACTTATGCCCATTATTATTGTGTAATTGCTATTAAGTTAAATACAAAAGGACAATGTACATTGTAAGAGGATAAACTCCAAAAAAATATTCTAGATCTTCATCCCCAGGTAGACAATTTGTCACATTTTGTGCAGAGGAAGCAGAGCTGAATTTGAAGTCAACTTATATTTGAGTCTTTGAAAGCATAAAGAAAAATCTTCCAGGATTGCTTTATAATGGACAGCATAAGTGACTCACCTATCTGGGATAAAGAAAAATCTGAAAGATGTGTGTAACTTACAACACATGTTTATTAGCTGCCTATTTCACAGCAGGGTTCCAGGAGCATCCTCCTATTGCTCTCCTAAAGCTTTCTTCACTTATTCCTTGTTCTCTAAATGCATCACTGAATTATAATAATTTTAATCACATCTCAAATATAAAGCAAGTGTAATTGGACATCCCCCTAGCCTCACAAGAGGGTATGTACAAATTGTAGTATAAAACAAGTATTTTCCATCTTCCTGCTGAGGAAAAAAAACACCTTCTAATGGCTGGTCTGCCTTCTTAGACCAGGTACTTTCTGTTTCCAATTCTATGTTTTATACATTTGTCTTGTAGCATCTAACTGTGCCAAATATAAGAGTGCTTTTCCTCTTTCTCCAGTACTTTATGTACAAGTAAAGAGAATCAGAGATGCAATAAAAGGATACAATTTCATGATGCTGAACTATTATTTTTTTACCTTTTTTAAGCCACCTGGGCTAAGTCCAGACAGTCAAAAAGCCTGAGGCTGAATTGATTCAATCTTTACAAGTTTGTCTAAGCTGCATAGGTTGAACTCATAAGCAAGTGAACAGACATTTACTTTTGATTCTGGAAATGCAGCCACATGCTTGTAATAGCCCAGGCCAGAAGCTATGGGGCACTAGAACATGCCTCCCTGCTCTGCTGTAGCAGACAGCTTGGGCCAAGGCTAGCCCACCCACCCTATGGGCAGTGGTTAGAAGGGAGGTGCAAAACATCCTGGGATGTTGGGGGACTGTGAGTTAACTTGAATCTGGAGGGGATCTGGGGCAGAAGTTCAATAAACTGATTTAACCCAAATTAGTTAAATCTGATACTACATCTATCCATCCAGGTTTATTTTAAACTGGTTTCGGACACTTTGAAAGTGGTCTATGTGCATTGAACTTCTGTTGTATTACAAATCTGAACCTGTTTCCAATCACTTATACCAGTTTATGTAGGGTGGACATTGGTCCTGTTTTATACTGGACCATCCTGTTTTTAAACTCTTTGTGCCCAATCTGTTTCTAACTGAGGAACAGACTGCAAAAAGTCCTATTTTTCAGTGCATTGATGGAAACACATATCAATCATTTGTACTTGGGATTCTATTGGCTGTGTGGGGTGGTACACAGCCAAAAGGAGAAGGATTCTGAGCCAGCCAGGGAGGGAGGTGGAGGATCCCAGGGGCTGGTAGCTCTGTGCCTGTGTGAGGAGCCATGGCTACAGTCCACATGCAGGCACAGCGAAAGTCAAAGCATGGAGGCATGCTTGAGCTCCCTGGGTGCCTATACAAAAGCAGGGAGGATGCTCTGATGCATTGGAATTCCAATGCGTTGGAGCAGACTAGGTTACTCATGGTCAATTATTGCGCTCCAGCAGCCTCCCACGTCTGGTGTATCAGCATCCCTACACTTCAAAATGGCGGTGGGGCCACTTTATCTAAAGCTTATTGAATGAGCTTTAGATAAAGCAGCCCTGCCAGCATTTTGAAGAGTGGGGACAGCTGAGGGCAGCTGAGGTGACACAGCCAGGAAGTTGCTCTGCACACACCCCCATGCACTGCCTCAGCACAAGGTAATGGCTTTGAGAGCAGGCAGGTGGAACACTACATTTGTATCTGCTGGAAGGCTGGTGGGACTGGGAGGAGGCTCTTATTACTATTTGTGCACCCACAGAGCAACCTGGTGAATCCCTGGGGTGTCCTGCTGTGCAGGGAATGGCAGCTTTGGGCAGAGAGGCCTCAAGGCTCCTGGGCAGCTAGACCATCTTGATAAGTCATTATTTCTCCTCCAGGACAGACAAACCAGTCTGTCTCCACAAGGAAGGGAAGGTCCTTCCAGGTAGCTGGCTGAACTGCCACAGGTATCCAATGCCCACTCAGTCCCACTCTGACCAGAATGGGGCCACGACAGATTCCTGGGTGCCCAGTGTCTGTGCTGAATGCTGATAATCAGGGAGGTGAAGTCCCTGTGCAGTGTGTGCCCCTGGCTGTCAAGCATGGAGCTGGGATGGAGTGAGACTGGATCCCAGTGGATAGTTACTTTTTATTAATTTGGTACTCATGAACAAAATTGCTACTGACTGCATTCAATGTAATTAAAAGTGCAAAATAAAAGAGGATTAATATTTTATAATAACAATCAGCAATAAGCCAAAGTCAGTGCCATTTTCCCAGTATTTTTGTGGTGGCCACACCCCTTGCTTCTGATTGGATAAGGGTCCTAGTGCCCACACCCCCTCCTTGCTGATTGACTGAGGTGGTGGCCCCGCCTCTTACCACTGATTGGCCAAGGGGAGGGGGGCAGTGGTCTCGCCCTTCACCAAGGGGATGTCCTATGTTCTGGGAATGCGTAAGTGGCCACTCTAAGTGTATGTGTAGTTTCAATCCCTAGCCATGGTGTCCAATTAACACAGTGCTAGGGTGGCCTAGAGCAGTGGTTCTCAAACCCTGACAAATTGTGCACCACCCATTTAAAATGATACAACCTTAAGTACCACTAGGTGGGATGGGGGGGCATGTGTGTATGGTAAGGTGTGGGG
>NW_005842051.1:1297349-1305049 GCF_000455745.1 Alligator sinensis
TGTAGGGAAGCATATGTTGAGAGGTTGTGTATATGTGGTGGGCTGTGGGGGCAGGGTGTGGGTGTGTGGGGTTTGTGGGCTGTGAGGGGGGGTGCATGGACCCCCCACACTCCCAGGTGGGGAGTGCTCAGGGCTCTCAGAATGCAGGCGCCCGGTGTGGCACGGCTCCGGCCAGAACTGCACATTGCAGCGAGGGGCATATCTTTCACTGGGCAGTTTCTATTGCCAGCACTCCCCGTACTCTCCAGGCATAAGAGGGAAACTCCATGAGCTGGAGCCAGCTGCCTTCCCTGCCCCA
Organism: Alligator sinensis; assembly: GCF_000455745.1. NCBI lineage: Eukaryota > Metazoa > Chordata > Crocodylia > Alligatoridae > Alligator > Alligator sinensis. Next base: position 1,297,648 of record NW_005842051.1, read on the forward strand.
CAAAGGAAGGTGCCTGGGGTTTCCCTCCCACACCACACAGCCCTGACAGGGAAGGAAACTAGCTCCAGTGCATGGCACTTCCCTCCCATGCCTGATGAGTGAGAGAGCTTCACAGCCCAGAAGAGACTGCACCCCTTACTGTGATGTGCCGTGTTGGCCAGACTCATGCCCTGCTGGGCGCCTGCACCAGGCATGAGTGCCCTGAGCACCCCTGCCTGCTGCTGCCACCACATACCACTGACAGGTTGTCTGCATACCACTGGTGGTACGCATAACACTGGTGGTACATGTACCACAGATTGGGAACTGCTGGCCTAGAGGTTCCCTGATCACTGTTTCAAATAAGCTAAAGTGCTTACTCTGTATGAATCCTTGGATGCACAGTAATATTACTGCCAGTTATTATTTCCTTTGGCATTCAAATAAAATCTCTTGCTAGTATGAACAAAAAACTAAACATTTTTTATTAGAAACAACCCAAACCTTGTTGGTTCAAATATTTAAATGAGGCCCAATATATATAGATATATATATATAGGAAGTGAACTAAAACCTCTGGGGCATTCAAACAAAACCCTTCAGTGCTTATTTGACTCCAAGATCTGATTCTGTGGTCCCACATGACTGGTTTTAGGTTTTATTTTCACAATGTTAATTAGCTTTACTTATGTGTATTTTTCTATTGTTGATTCTTGGTTTTGAAGAGATTTTTAGCAGTGTTAACTTGAAAATTATTTTCCTGGTGGTACCAAAAACTGAGCAAGAAACATCTTAAGGGAAAAATAGATGATGATGACATGCTGAGTCATAAATGGAAAAGATAACCTTGGAAAGGGTAAAATATTCCCTATTTTGTTAACTGTGAATCAAAAAGAAAAAAAATCCAGGCCATCTCTAGTTGGTAATCTTGTGACATACCTTTCCTCAGTGGATTTCGAAATTCTGTAACTGCTGTATGGATGGTACAGTTCTGGATCATTTCATCAATATGTGAGCTCCTGATAGGCTAGTGCACTGTTTCTGGCTTGACATTTATACAACATTGTACACAAACACTCCTCATATATCTTCTTTAAAGTTTCCACTCTTTGGCTTTTGCAGATTATTACTTTCCATCCCTTGAGAACAATTCCTCTGCCTACTCCAAGCTCATTTTTCTGGTTTTAGAATGTTTGAATTTTACTGGGATTTCTTATTGCTGTTTAGGTCATTCTTGCTGGAATGTCTTGCTCATTTGTTAAATCATCATCTTACGATGATTTTTTTTTTCAATTTCCATTAGTTCACATCAGCTTTTGACAGATTTCTAAATACCATCTGTCCCTCTTCATCTAGGTTGTGATCTCAACTGGGGTATGCTATATCTATACAACTGGTTAATAGTATAAGAACACAGTAGGCTTCCTATAGAAGTGCCACCAAGTTTGCATTCACCAAATGCTATCCATCTATTCCTTCAAATTCTTCTCTAAGTGGATCAACCCAATGAAGCTTTCCAATCATAATGTATTTACTGTTCTGTGTTCACATGGCTCATTTATTTAGAATGTATGCCCTTCACAGCAACAACTTATCTACATCCTTCTCTAAATAATTGTTAGGATGGACCAGAGCATGGGCAGACAGTCCAACAGGGCCTATGCTAAGACTGAGGTAACTGTGGAGAGAGCCAAGGTCAAGCCAAGTATCAGCCAGACTCCAAGGTGTTGAGCTAAAGTTGCAACAAGTTTGGGCTTGAGGCAAGCCATAGGTTAAGCCAGGAGGTCCAACCCAGGAACAGGAACAATCAGGGTAGGAACAGAACAATCCAAGAAGGGAGCAGGCAGGCACGATAGGAGCAGGGGCTGGTTGGAACTAAACAAGGGTCCAGGTAGGAGTGAGGCACAGATTCAGACTAGCCAAGGTTCAGACAGGAACTAGACAAGGACCAAGTTCAGGAGACAACAGGGGCAGGCAAGTAGGCACAGCCAGACACTGTGTTAGTGTCCACTTGGGGATTATAAAGCCTGAAAAGGCAGGCAGGCCCTGGCAATGACTCAGCCTTGGCTCTGATTACTTCTAACTGGGGCCTGGAACTGGGTGACCCCCAGTTGGGCCAGAGTTTATTACAGTAATAATACCTTTTTTTCCCCTAATAAAAGAGGGTCTTCAGTGATTCTGGCATAAATGCACCTGATCTCATATGTCTTGGAAACTAAGCAGTACTGAGCTGAGAACTCAGTAGAAAACCATCAGAGAATCTTGGGTGTTACAGGTATAAACTATAATACAAGCTGAACACCTGGTAAAAATTAAATTATGGAAGTTAAATGAGTAGCAGCCTTCCTCTGACCCCATTATGGTTTCCAAATTAATTGCTGGGAATTGAAAAAGAAAATCTTAAAAGAAGTTCTTCTCTAGTCCTTACCAGACCTTCATTTTTGAGTATAGCGCTTTGCTTATTACAGTTTATAAAAGTGACTATCCTATTCTCTAAAGCAATGATACTCTTTTTGCCCTGCAGGCGAGGTGGATAATGCCCAGTGGATCAGTGGACTGGATCCAGCTGGTGGACCCGATCCAGCCACATGAAGGAAGACAAAAAGCAGCCCTGATGCAGCTGCAGAACATGAGGGGGCATGGCCTGGCCCTAACCTGGCCAGGCAGGATGAGGGGGCATGGCCCAGCCACAATCCAGCCATGTGGGATGAGGCCCAGCACTGATCTGACTGCAAAAAGCTTGGGACTTTGGCAGCAGGGGAAGGGAAGCAGTATTAATTGCCACTGCTCCCCTAGTGCCAAATTTTCTGATCTGTGAAGAGAACCATGGCCCCATTGCCATGGCTCCACATGTAGGATTTGACCTGTGGGCTGGAGGTTGAGCACCCCTGCTCTAAAGATTAGCTTTCATCCATATGTTGGTCACCATCCATGGGATTTTCAAGGGTCTGGGTACCGAATTCCCATGGAAATCAACTGTAGTTAGATGTGTGGGCAGATGTGAACAACCCATTAAGTGTCTGCTTCATTATTTAGAGACCTAGATACTTTTAAAAATCTGGCCCTCAGTGTTTTATTACAAAAAAAGTAAATTTCAGTATGGTCATTTCTCATCTAATAAAATAAAAATGCCAACAGCCATTTGCTGAGAGGGTATTTTCTTTTAAAATCACTAGTGTTTAACCTGAATTATTAAACAAATAAAAACATTGTAAAGCTAAAAAACAACTATTCACTCTGAATGTACCATGAGACCATGGTAACGTTGAATTTTAGGGGCTATTTTGCAGCCCATCCCCTGATATCTATCCTCCTTTCCTCACAGAAAAACTCCACAGCCAATATTACTTTGTGAAGGTCAATCTGATTCCCAGGCATGCTGTTACTTTCAGTGGTTGATACAGTCTCGGGATCCAATTAGCAGTAGTATGAAATTCAAAAGCTGGTGGCAGCACAAGCAATGAGGGTGCTGGAGCTGGCAAAGTCCTTTGAGGAGCAGCAGCTGTTTAAAAAAATGAAAGAGAATTGTTGTGGCCTGCACTGTAGCTCTGAGGCATTGCATAACGCATACATGAATGACACAAGGCCAGATGATAGATGTGACTCGGTAGGACACATCACAGTATGACAAATCAGGGCATAACTATTGTTGTTTCCCTCATATAAGTATTTTGTTCACTTTCGTCCCTTTTTAATGAAGGATCAGCTATTTTTAATACTTTGGCTAGATTCCCAAAAGACAATAGGATAATTAAGCAGATCTGATTTCTAAGGAGAAGTAAATATTTTTCAGCTACTATGCACATTACCTGTGGGCTTTGATCTATGCATGCATAATTCTTTGACAACATAATAAATGGGACTGTTGCACAAATTAGTATACAGGCCATAATATATACCTGACATTCTCTGACAAGGAATTACATTATTTTTAAAGGAGAGAGAAAGCCCAGGAACTAGATATAATAGAGGGGTTTTTTTTTTCCTTTGTGCTATTTGTACAGTTTGTCTCTTAATTTAAAAAAAAATTTTTTTTTCAATCCTACTAACTTGGTATTTGCTTCACTGCAATATCAATTTTCCTACCATCTGTATTTTCTAACAGTCATATTCTTATTGTTGGACTCCTTGATTGTTGAGGCTATTGGACTAATGGTAGTAGTATACTGACTATTTTGGAGGAACAATCAGGACTCAGAAAAAAACTAGAACAGGCCACAGCTCAACTTACCATAATTGATTCTAAACATCAGGGCCTAAATCTTATTCCATTTATTAAGTGCTGCTTTAGGTAGACAGAGGTTCCTAAGTGTAATCCTGTTCCACCCAGCTTGTGTCCTTGTAAAAGATGAATGGGTCCCCCTTGCTGCTTCTCTGGCAATCTTTTAAGGCTAAGATGGCAGCACTTCACAAAAGTAGACTTGTTAACCTTTTTCAGGGACTCAGACAGGACGGAATAAGATCACACTTAGGTGCCTAATAGGCAGAATAGGACCTAACCCCAGACTTTCTAACCCTTCATTGTTGCACCTCAAAATAGATGAGTTTATGTAGACATGTGCTTACTTATATCCAAGGATGTGAAATGAGACTACCTTCTATTGCATTCATGTCTGTAAGGAACAGGAGCAGAAAAGGGATAACTTCATATACAAGTAAAGAAAGTAGAGAAAATCCCTGTAGGAAAGGAAGACCCAAACTAGGAGGTACCATCTTGGATGCAAGTCACAGATTAAAGTGCCAAATAGTGGGAAACATATCTTTGTTGACCAAGGTCTTCCTGAATAAAAACACTGGGAATCAGTTCAGCATAATTCACACTGAAATGAATAGGAGTTGCACTTGCTTATATCAGGGCTGAATTTGTCCCTAAAATAAGTTCTTAAACTGTAGTTCCTAGCATTCAAGTCCTTTGAATGCATATCAGCAGTCTATGAAACGCTGACTATTTTAACATGAGCAGGATCTCCCCACTTGTTCCAAATGAACAACAGCGAACATATTGGGAAGGGAGATGAAGAGAAAAAATAGACGGCAGGAACGTCTACATATTTAGTACTTGCATAACCAAGTACTAAATGACTGCATAGTAACCAGCCTTACTGCGCAGTAGCATCCTGGCAGTTGCCTAGTGATGCCTATTGTGCAGTAGCTCATTCCTACTGCTCAGTAGCTTGTTTCTACTGTGCATAGATTCATAGACGTTAGGGTCGGAAGGGACCTCAATAGATCATCGAGTCCGACCCCCTGCATAGGCAGGAAAGAGGGCTGGGTTCAGATGATCCTAGAAAGATGCCTATCTAACCTCCACTTGAAGACCCCCAGGGTAGGGGAGAGCACCACCTCCCTTGGGAGCTCATTCCAGTTTTTGGCCACTCTAACTGTAAAGAGGTTCCTCCTAATGTTCAGTCTAAATCTGCTCTCTGCTAACTTGTGGCCATTATATCTTGTGACCCCCAGGGGTGCCTTGGTGAGTAAAGCCTCCCCAATTCCCTTCTGTGCCCCCATGATGAATTTATAGGCAGCCACAAGGTTGCCTCTGAACCTTCTCTTGTGGAGGCTGAAGAGGTCCAGGTGCCCTAGTCTCTCCTCGTAGGGCTTGGCCTGCAAGCCCTTACCCATGAGAGTTGCCCTTCACTGGACCCTCTCCAGATTATCCACATCCCTCTTGAAGTGTGGCGCCCAAAACTGCACGCAGTATTCCAACTGCGGTCTGACCAGCACCTGATAGAGTAACAGTATCACCTCCTTGGCTCTATTTGTCGTGCGCCTGCTGATGCATGATAAAGTGCAGTTAGCTTTTCTGATGACTTCATCACACTGATGACTCACATTCATCTTGGAGCCCACTAGGACTCCAAGATCCCTTTCTGCTTCCGTACTACCGAGCAGGTCATTTCCTAGGCAGTAGGTGTGCTGGACATTTTTCCTCCCTAAGTGCAGCACTTTGCATTTCTCCTTGTTGAATTGCATTCTGTTGTTTTCTGCCCATTTGTCCAACCTGACCAGGTCTGCCTGTAGTTGTTCCCTGCACTCCGGTTTGTCCACTTCTCCCCACAGTTTGGTATCATCCGCAGACTTGGACGGAGTACACTTCACTCCCTCGTCCAAGTCAGTGATGAAGACATTGAAGAGTATCGGTCCAAGGACCGAGCCGTGTGGGACCCCACTGCCCATGTCCTTCCAGGTTGATACCAACCCATCCACAACCGCTCCCTGGGTTCGACCCTCTAGCCAATTTGCCACCCACGGGACTGTGTAATCATCCAAGTCACAGCCTCTTAACTTCTTCACCAGTATGGGTGGTATTCCGTATCGAAGGCCTTCCTGAAGTCTAAGTAGGCGATGTCAACCCCTACTCCTGCATCCAGGTGTTTTGTAACCTGGTCATAAAAAGAGACTAGATTAGTCAGGCATGATCTACCTGCTATGAACCCGTGCTGGTTTCCCCTTGGCATAATTTTTCCTGCTGGGCTGTCACATATATGAGCCTTAATAAACTTTTCAAGGACTTTGCCAAGGATGGAGGTGAGACTGACTGGCCTATAGTTGCCTGGATCCTCCTTCCTCCTCTTCTTGAAAATAGGGACCACATTGGCCCTTTTCCAGTCCTCTAGGACCTGGCCCGTGCACCATGAGTGTTCAAATATTACAGCCAGTGGCTGTGCAATGACATCAGCCAGTGCCTTCAGTATCCTCGGATGGAGCTCATCCGGGCCTGCCGACTTAAACACATCCAGTTCTTCCAAGTGATCTTGCAATATCTCAGGGTCAGTGCTTGGTAGTCTGGTGCCCAGCTGTGGCCTCTCTACAATCCTAATGTGAGACTTGTCTTGCCCCTCGTTTAGGAACACTGAGGCAAAGAACTCATTGAAGAGTTCAGCCTTGTTCCCCCTGTCTGTCACCAGTTGCTTTTGCCCATTCAGTAGTGGTCCTATACCGCCCTAGGCCTTCCTTTTACTCCCTATATATCTGAAAAGCAATTTTTTGTTATCCTTAACTTGGGATGCCATCCTCAGCTCCATGGTAGCTTTGGCCTTTCTAACTGCCTTCCTACAACTGCGAGCTGAGGAGGCATACTCTTCTTTAGTAATCTCTCCCTGTTTCCACTGCTTATATGCTCCCCTTTTTGCCCTTAGGCTGCTCTGGATTTCTCTGCTCAGCCAAGGAAGCCTCTTGGCCCCTTTTCCCCCCTTTCCTCCACATTGGGATCATCTCCCTCTGTGCCCAAAGGATAGTTTCCTTAAGACACAGCCACCCTTCCTGGGCTCCCATCTCGCTAAATCTCTTACTCTGCAGTGCATCATAGACTAAACACCTGAGTTTGCTGAAGTCAGCCTTCCTAAAGTCTAGCACTTCCACCCTACTGTTTACCTTTTCCACTCTACAACTTATGATGAATTCTATTATTTGGTGGTCACTG
>NW_005842051.1:1305326-1324560 GCF_000455745.1 Alligator sinensis
AATTGCTGTTTGCATCTCCCAGCAGATGTCAGGGTAGTTTAGGTCCCCCATGACTACCGCCTCCCTAGCCTTTATGGTCTCTGAGAGCTGCCTCAGGAGTTTTGAATCTAGTTCTTCCCCTGGGTGTGGGGGTCTGTAACAGCCCCTACCACCAAATCTCTTTCCCCTTGACTTCCATGTGTCCTAACCCACAATCCTTCTACTTTCTCCTCTGATTCCATTTTGATAAGTGTCAATTTATAACACTCCTTGACATAGAGCGCAACCCCTCCCCCTCTCCTCCCCACTCTATCCTTTCTGTACAGCTTATAGCCCTCAATGTGTACCGCCCACTTGTGGGTAGAGTCCCACCAGGTTTCTGTTAGCCCCACTAAGTCGTAAGTGTTTTCTGCAAGCAGGAGTGCTAATTCATCCTGCTTGTTCCCCATGCTCCTAGCATTGGTGTATAGGCACTTGAGCCCTGTGACTGGCACCTTTGTTGCCCCCCTGGCCCTGATCCCCAGTGGGCCCCTTATTGCTTACCTGCTTATTGCTTACCTGTGCTGTACTACTGGCTGTCCCATGGATAGCATGGGTTCCTGATGTTCTCCTTCTTCTTCCTCCCTGTCCCCCGTCTGAGCTAATTTAAAGCCCGACGTAGGAGATCAGCCAACCTGTTGGAGAAAAGACTTTTACCTTTCGCTGAGAGGTGAAATCCATCATGCCCCAGGAAGTCCCTTGCTAGGAAGTGTGGGTCCTAGTCCAGGAAGCCAAATCCTGCACTATGGCACCAACTCCTGAGCCACAGGTTGACCTCTCTGATGCAGGCGCTGTGATGCCTACTGCGACCTCTGACTGGGAGGATGGACAAGAAGACCACCTGTGCCCCTTTTCTCTATGCCTGGCCCCCAGAGCCCTGTAGTCACCCACGACACGGTCAGGACTACTCCTAGCCGCTTCATTGGTTCCCACATGGATGAGGACCATGGGATAGTAGTCTGAGGGCTGGATCAGGTCAGGAATCCTTGTCGTGACATCCTGGATCTTGGCCCCTGGCAGGCAACACACCTCACGTGCCATGGGATCTGGGTGGCAGATGTTTCCCTCTGCTTCTCTCAGTAGGGAGTCACCCACTATGATGACCCATCTCCTCTTCCTCCAGTAGCTTGTCTGGCCCTCAGTTTGCTCAGGGATGGATTGGGGTACCTCCCATGCCATTTCCTCCACTGCACTCTCCTCCAGTGTAGCCAGGGCTTTGTATCTGTTCCTCAACTGCACCAGTGGATCCATTTCTGTGGCGAGCAGCTTGGCCCTGGAGGTCACAGTCGTCCATCCTTCCGTATCAACTTTGGGGCTTCTGCAGTCTGCTCCTCTGCCTGGTGTCTGGCTCTGCAGAGAAAGGAAGTACCCATCAATCACCTCCTCAATTGCCCTGATCCCCCTCAGCCTGCATCCCCCTCAGCAGTTGCATCATGTCACGGTTCATGCCCAGTGACACTACTGCACGGTAGTAATTGTCACAACCCAAAGTTGTGGTTTTTTGTTTTTGTGCGCTTCGGCACCGCTAAATTATGTTCCCGCCAAATTGCAGCTTTTTTGCACGGTAGAGTTTTCTGCTGCAATAGGAGAACCCGCGTGCAAAAGAGTATTTCCTGCCATTTGTAGCCTTCTTTGCATGGTGCATTTCTTTTGCATCATGGTGATGCACAGTGCAAAGGAGTTCCCGCCATTTGTATTTAGATTCGTGCCACATTATTGGCTGGTTCTAAATGTAGGCATACGTGGCAGCTAGCTATTGGCTTGCTAGCCGTACAAAAGGCTTGGGTAGTTTCCGCTCAAGTCGGAGAGAGAGGAAACCTGGAGAGATACAGAACTCCCCAGGAGGAGGAGACTTCACGCTGTGTGAAGATCTCCAAGCGATGTGGACCCTTGCGGACCCAACACACCTTTCTTAAGCAGGCAACGGAGGTCCATTTAGCTTCTAAATAATCTTTTCAATCAACCATTATGCCTCTGTAACTGATTCTAGCTCGTGCGTACCTTACCGCCCCGCAGTTTTCTTCAGCCCCGCGTGCCCGGGCTGCTGGCCACAGTCCGCATGCGCAAAGATGGGCCCGGCTCACACATGGCGAGGATGGGATCAGGAGCCGGCGTGCACAGTAATGAGCTACTGTGCAGTAAGCATCTCATGTAGACACAGCCAGTGCATGTGTATAGATGTGCATTAGATTTGGCAGCAGTTTTCTCTTGAGTAAACTACTTGCAAGTTAGTGCTCCTGGGCAGGCATCTACATATGTAGGGAAGCAGGAGCAGATTTGCTGATAATGGCAGCAAACTGTGCTTGCTTCTTGGGGACCTGCAATGGGCCCCTACCACCACCAGGGAGAACTCTAGGCTCCCCCTGGGTGCTAGCCCAGGGGCTGACAAGAAGCACAGGGCTAGGAGACAGCTGTCTCCTGGCCAGGGCTAAGACATTTCTCCCTGCCCCTGGGGGGCTGCCTGCTGCTGGGGTTTGGACAATGTCCCCGTGCCCCAGCAGCAGAATGCTCCCAGCCCCAGCTCCCTGATCAGGGCAGGGGACTTGGAAAGAGCTTCAGGAGAGGGACAGATCCCAGCCCCCTGCCCCAATCTTCCAGTGAGGCAGCTAGCAGTGAGCCCCCAGGCTGGGCAGGGCAGGGGGCTGGGCTCTGCCCAGCCAGAAGCTCACTACAAGGTGCCCCACCAGCAGATCAGGCAGGGGGCTGGGACCTACCGCACCTCTTCACCTCTTCCAAGCCCTGCACCTTGATCACCCAAATGGGACATGGAGATGGGACCTGTCCCTGACTAGGACAGTTCCTAGCCCCCACTCCATGATTGCGCGGCAGTGGCTGGAGAGCCTATTCGCTGCTCAGCAACACAATCTTGGAGGTGTGTGAGGAACAGGCTGGCAAATTTGTTTCCTTCAGCTCCATGGTCATGAAGCTGAGTGGGGAACAGACTCCCCAGCACCCACCAGAAGGGATCTCCCAGTGCCAGCCCCACTGTCATGGAGCTGGTACTGGGAGATAAGGATCTCCTAGCCTCCTCTCCCCAGTAGCGATCTCAGAGTGGGGGAGGCTTGGAGGTCCCTGCTGCCGGGGCAGGGGGACATAGTCCTCACTCAGGCTCTGGTGCCAGAGCCCACCCCAGCAGCAGGCAGCTCCTGGAAGCAGGGAGCACTCTCCTGCCCCCTGAAACTACACAAGCGCTACTGCTAAGTTAATAATTGCAAGTAAATTTGCTACTTGCATTTGCAAGTACAAAATTTACTCATGATTGTGAGGTTTGCTGTGCAGTAAGCATGTGAATATGTATACTCACATGCTTACTGCACAGTAAACTATGCTACTTCACGGTAAAGCATATCATGTAGACACACCCATTGTGAACAGCCTCCTACAAACAGGATTAAATATTCATCATATTAAAAGCAGCTAAAAAGAAAACCCTTTCTAATACTAATAATCTATGTAATCCATTGCTGTAGTTGCCGCAGGGAGGTTAGATAAATTGAGATGAAACGGGAGGTATGCATGAGAAAAATTCTCATTTCAGACAAGGTCTGCACTATGAAAAATTTTGAGAAGTCCTGCCTTGGAACCAAAAGAGAACCTCACTGGACAAGGATAAAGAGAGGAGTGACTTTCAAAAGGCAAAAGGTTTCCTTACAGACGCACTGTATCCATGTACCAGCACTTTATTCTTTAATATTACAATATCTGACAAAGTGTCTTCAATCAGTGGCTCCCTTTGGGACTTCTCATGGGTTTTTTGAGCATTTTCCATGAAAGCAGTAGACAAATGGACATTCTTCCAATCATTCCATAATTCACTTCTTCTTGTCTCCCTTCCCAGTTATGATGTTAGACCCACAGACATTCTCAAGGGAACCAGGCTGATAAGAAAGGATATGGTTAGGGAGGTGTCCATAGGAAAGTTTGGAGGAGAACCTATAAATATAAATCATGTGCATAGACTAGTAACTTTGTTACTAATTATCATATCTTGGAGGCTCTATACTCTGTTTCTGCACCAATCTGAAAAAATGATTGGTAAAGACTTTGGACTTGCTATTATGATTTCTAATGTGCACCAGACAGTGGTGAAACAGTTAGCTTAACTGTACCTGTTCCAATTAATCTCTTCAAAAGGTAGTAAATGGGCATGTCTACGCAAGATGCTACTGTGCAGTGTTTACTGTGCATTTATTTAGTACTTGTATAATCAAACAATAAATAAATGGGCAGCAACTGGAGTTACAGTGCAGTACCACTGGCAAACACCTTTTAAGTGACACTACTGCACTGTAGTCTAATAATACTGCACAGTAGTGTGTTAGCACTGTTGATGCTATGACACAATACTGAACAGTATTATTTGGCTACTGTGCACTTAGCATCTCATATAGACATGCCCTGTGAATACTAGGTCACATTTGATCAGGACAAGTCCCTTTTAGGAACTCTTCCATCAGAAAGTGACCAGGTTTATGCACCACACATGCCCTCCTGAAGTTTGAACATTTATAGGTGCATCAAAAGCTTAGTAGGCAAGCATATTGAATTTTATTATTAGATGTTAACAGTTATGAACCCAAAAAGATGATAAAGCCAGTAGGGAAATACAGAGTGCCCAAGCAAGGGACTAAAATCAGAGGGATGGGAGTGAGGAAGGGAAAGCAACTAGGATACAGAAAATACAATGTTAGCCAACTAAGCCCAGGGGTGGGAGATGGGAGTGGGGGAGGGGGAGAGAGGGGGTTCGTTACACTGAGAGAGAAAGAAGATAGATGCACACAAACCTGTACAATGGTCAGCAATGGTGGAGGAAGCAGGTTGAGGAAAGTTTCTCAGTCCATATACATGCTCATCGTGGGGGTCCTCTTCAGGTGGAGTGGGGTGGTCCATAGCTGAAGATTCCTTTCAAAGTCCATCAGGTGCAGAGGGGGGTTCAGACAGTCCCCTCTGGGTCCAGTCTGGTGGTGGTTGGTCTGGCAGGGTCGGTGTACTGGCGGTGGCCTATGATGTGCTCCACATAGGTGTCACAGGACCAGCGGATTGTGGTGGACACCATGAGGCAGCACATCAGCTTGGCGTAGTGGCAGAAGACACAGCAGGCACGCAGGACACTCTCATTGCTGGGGTCCCAGGCTCCAAGCGTTCCCACAATGAGTGCATCGACTGTCACGTCATAGCTGCGGCCCCTCAGGATGCTGGCCAGCAGGGCATACTTCTCCCGCTTGTGAGCCTGGGCATCGGTGAAGGCTTGACGCTGGTTCTCAAAGGGGATGGTCACGTCCATGATCATGATCTTCTTGGCCTCTTCGTTCATGATGACGATGTTGTGGCGCATCTGGCTCTTGCAGCCCAGGATGGTGCGGTTCATGGAGATTTCCCTGACTGCAGCCGGGATGGCCCTCACCAGGCAGTCCTGGACAGCATTGTGGCGGAGCGGCCAGGCTCTGGCATGCGGCCTGCAGCTGCACAGCATGTGTGGGAGGGTCTCTGCTGCATAGACACACCATCAGTACCTCTTGTCCCGGTGGCTAAAGCAGACAGCCCCGTTCAGAGGCAGGCAGTTGAGGCAGGCGTGGTGGAGGAAGCGCTAGTCCGTGAAGCGTGTGAAGCTCCTGCTGGGCATAAAGTGGTTGCTGGAGTCCCACTTCAAGGTGACGTCGAACACCTTGCCCTTGGTCAGGTTTGGCCCTTGGGTCACCGGCATACTTGTTGCAGAACCATATACTACACGTCTATTGCAAAAGTCAGAGATTTCAGCCCATGCACATCTAAGGCCAGAATTGATCCATAAGTCAAGAAAGTTAACAGCTGGTATTGACCTTCCTTGCTGCTTTCCATATCCTTGTCAATAAAGTTCTTTCTGCAGCTTTACATTGCTTTGATATGTAATGGGTAATCTAAAGCTACATGATATGGGGTTTTCTTCACTTTGCCAGCACTATTAGGACCAGTCATACCTTGGTTTTCTGTTGTTCCCAGCACGCTAGGTAAGCCCTATTAGCTTTTCCACAACTTGACCATAAAAAAGTCAAATAATGCAGAAATATACAAAATTGTGAGTCAAGGACAGGGAAAAAAAATGAATGCATATCAAGATAAATCATGTCTCAAGTTCCTCAGAATTTCACTTTGCTACATAACATTGCAAGTGTAACCATTTCTGTGAAAGATGGATATGTGCACACTTCTTGCCTACTAAAATCTGCCAGCCTAATATCTGTGACACACGTGTTTTGAGTGGCCCAGATTTAATAGAAGCTAATTCCATTCAATCAAAACCTGGAAACAAACTGCTGAAGTATGAACAAAAAGGTACAACTTATTGAAACACCAAAAATAGACTCCCAACAATATAATTAGAGAACAGAAGCCTATATGACATCTGCTAGAACCCCAGTTCTGCAATATAGTTTGCCTGTTAGCAATACTATGGTGATGGGGAGTATGGAAAAAGCTGAGAGGAAGAAAAGTGCTTGAGGCATTTCAAGGACAACAAAATTAATCAGATTCCTGTTCTGGCTAACATAATCAGAAAGGCATAGCTGTAGTCAACACCACTTAAAAGAAACTAAATGATAATTTTCTTAACTCCCCCCACCCTTTCAAACTACACATTTGGGAAATCAGCATTAATAAAATGAATAAGAGCCTTGTCTTCCCATTAATCTGGCACCCATGTCATTAATGGGGTGAAAGGAAAGGAAAGGAGGAAATCTGAAACCAAAAGAAGGTTAAAAATGATCGGGAGGGGTGGAAAAAACACATATCTAATATCTGCCAAGACTTAGTCCTTTGGAGGAAGGCTCTCTTATTCTGAATTAATGTTAAGTCTGTGTTTAAAGTTTCTTACTATCATGCTGAAGAATTTTGCTGAAGATTTTAATGACATAAGTCAAACTTCATTCAATTCAGATTGAACCTGCTTTATAGCTCTATCTTCCTTTTCAGATGGTCTCAGACCCCATAATTATAGGATTGTTTCAAAGGTTAGATGACATGTTGGTAACATCATTGATTTAAGTCTCAGATTTACAATTTCTATCATGGGACAGATCCCCAGTTGTAGCAAACAGATAGGGTTCAAATGACTTGTCTGAAGCTGTGTCAGATCATACTCACTGCATTCTGACCAGCAGTAATATGAAGCATGGGAGGGATGCTTGTCTGCAAATGGTCTTGTCTGCAAATGGTTCGGGGCTAATGGTTTGTTCTTCTCCTCCTCCTCCTTCCCATCCTTCAAGCTAAATGTACCTAAAACAGAAGGTACAGATATCTTCTGGGAGTAAAATACATGCAAAGGAAACTGATAAAAAATTATTTGATGATTGGTACCAAACAGATTGTGTGGTTTCTGTGTTGTTCTGTCTACCCATTCATTCACGGACTGCCCATCATAACAGTATCTTAATTCCAAATACAGGATTAAATAAAATTATAAATCACCAAGCTGAAGACTGAAGCTACATTAGCTCTGTCATTCTGATCAATGTTACTGCTGTTTCCACTCCACAGAAAAAATGTCAGCAGCTCATTCTTCCATTATCCCTGCATTTTTACTAAGCTAATGCCTTTGCCAAATATATATATTTCTTGCTTTTCATCTGGAAAGCAGTCAGGTACAGACTCATCCTGAGCCCAGCTGGAGCATCTCTCTGTTCACTCTGTTTTACAGCATGTCACAGAAGAAAGGCATTACAGTGAAGAGAATAGTGAGGAAAAAAATCTTAGCTTGGATCCAAATTTGACTAGATTCCTGAGTGATGATACATGGAACATGGATCTTTCTAGACCACTTATGGACAAGTGAGGCTATAGCTTAATTTTCCTCTGGTTTAACTACACCCTATTTCTTTGATAAAAGATCTACAAGTATCAAGTGCTCTTACTACGCTGAGAATTTGGATGTGGTCAGTTCTGGCCAAAAATGTTTATTTTCTGTTTATTAATAAGGGCATCATTTCATATAGGAGTTCTGTTTCATGCACATGATATCATGCTTCTCACTTCTTTTAAAAATAATTCTGTAAAGCATTCCAGATAATTATTTTCCTGTCTAATTTATAGCTCAGAAACTTATGTCTAAAGGGGATGCAGTCAGGAATACATTTATTTCAGTGGGGTTTTTTTCTCTTTCCATTCTTCTCACACCTTTCCTATATTTTGAGTGTACAGTGGTTGGTAGGTTAGCAAATACAAGCTGACAAGTTGTGAGTACTTTTACACTTTGGAGGAATAGGCAAGGAGTCAGCTGCTTAACACTCAATATTTTTCAATGGATGTAGAAAAGACAGCAGTAGAGCTAGAAAAGCACTGTAAAAGATTTTCTGTAAATATTCATTTGAATTTGCAGATCATCATTTTGGCTATGTTCATTCATTTGGATAGATATTACTGTAATACTTTAAATGACTCTACACTTTTCTCAGATCCCCCTGTGAAACATGAAAGTGTGTAAATAATATCAGTGACATTTTGTCATGTATCATAAGCCATGACAGAAAAGAAGGGACATTGTTTTACAAATGACCTCTCTTATTCTTCAGTTCTGTTAAATCAAATGTAAAATGTGAGTTTTGTGAGTAAATTAAGGCTTTACTTTGACCTCATATCCGAAATCTATTTCCAGCTTTTCATAATAAAATGTCATACTTTCCTTACTTGAGAAAATGTTTTCACTTACTCTGGAAATACTTTTGAGTTGAACACTGACAGTTTGATTACAAATATCTTATAATTGTTGCACTAAAGGTAATGATTGGAAAATTTTCCAAAGTCCTAAATGGGAATTCAGCTCCTTGAAGTGGAGAACGTTACCTCATAGGAATAATATCCTCTGATGTCTATAGACTAACAAATACAAATTTGATTTATTATTCACCTCTGATATGCCTGGGAACCAACTCATATTATTCTTCTCCATAAGTCTGGTGACAAATCATCACTTTACAATTTACTTTACACTTTACTTTCCAATATTTTTACTACCCAGATCATCAAAATAGCTTAATAGAATTGCTCAGACTTACACAGTAATATCTCCAACACATTAAGTAAGTGGTGATACCTTTACTGTCCATAGCATTAAAATTGCTTGAAAGCATTGCACAAAGTTACTCAAGAAACATCTTCGGTATTTGAAATTAATGCCAGTTTGGTTTACCTGCATTCACTGGTTTCTCACAACATCACTCCTAAAGGTTGAAGGCAATGTTCTGTTTGCCGTGGATAGTCAATTTAATGACAAAACTGTATGCATGTCACAAAGTTAATCATAAATGATCAGGCAGCCACTTATGTTTTTGTGAATGCAGAATGTATTTATCAACATTTTTAATAGGGAGCAATCAGAAAACACATGCATTGTGGTGGTGGCGATAATGATAAGAGGTAGGTTTAACCTGTTCAAGTGATTTGGGAACTTGGGACTAGTACCTATGGAAAGTCTTTGAAACTGATATCCTTTCCTTGCCCTGAGAACAGGAACAGCTTTAAAAGTTGTCACTAGCTTTTTTTAATACTGAATAAAAATGATCTAGAGAGACTTATTGCAAAGGTGAGTGGGTAATTGACTCTAGGTGCAAACAAACATTTGCAAGACCCAGTTTAGGTAGGTTACTTTAAGGCAGGGGTGCTCAACCTCCTGCCTATAGGGTTCACTAAATTTGGTGGTAGGGGAGCAGTGGCAAGTAATGCTGCCATCCTTCCCCACTGCCAAATTTCTAAGCCCTGAATAGCTAGATTGGGCCAGGCCACACCCCTTTGCCCCCACATAGCCAAAATGGGGCTGGGCCATGCATGCCTCCCTTGCTCTGTGCGGCCAAATTGGAACCAGGCCATTTCCTGACCCACCCTCCACACAGCGAAATCAGGCCCTGCATCACTGCCCGAAGCAGTGCCCCAAGCAGAATTTTTGGGTTCGGGGGGCAGCAGGTCTGCAGGGGGAGTTGATAGGTCCATGGTGGGGGGAGTTGCCTAGTCTGCGGGTAGAGTGTCAGAGGGCTAAAAGTACCTTAGTCATGGTCAGGGGGGTAAGAGCAGCACAGCCTTGGGACTGAGGTGAGTGACTGGGCTTTCATAGCCCTGGAGCTTGTGCTGTGAACGTGTGCACACTGAGTTAACCCATTTTAGATCAGTTTAACCCAGATCAGTCTAAAGTTAGTTCACCTCCTGACATAAACAGGCTTTAGATCAGGAGTGCCATTTTTTGGGAGATGTATTCCTGTAAATGCCTGTATGCCTGGACATTTAGATTGACCTAACTTAGTTAGATCTATCTAAATGCAATACGTGTACATACCCTCCATCATCCATTCAGTTCTTGACCCTTATAAGATACCCCCAAAAAAGGCTTATTTAGTACCACTTATAGCTAGACCCGGTTACCTAGCTCCTGAAAAATCACATCACTGCAAACCCATCTGATGGTAATTATCTCTCAGCTATGTTGATCTCAACTGAATTTGAATGGTGACATAGAGGAAAAAGGTCTACGTACGTTATCCAGTTCTCAGTTTGTATAAGCTTGCCTCAGTGTAACAGAACTGTAACAGAAATCTCAGTGTCCTGTTAGGCCAGAAACTGGTTTGCACTGTGTGGGATGTAAGAAAATATTCAAAAAGCTTCCAGACCTTTGCTGTAGGCTTGATGTTCAGCAAAATCTGGCTGCAGATTTATAAAGTTCTTCCCTTGGAAAGCTCAGGTTTTGGGGAGATGACACTTCTGCAAATTGGCTTCTGACTGAAAGACTTTGCTTTACAATAATATTTTATAAAAATACTTTTCAGATTAATTTAATTAAGGGGCTTTGAAAATATATCCTACAGACCCGAACTGATGTATAACTGAAAAGCTCTATCCCTTATGAAAACTTAATGTAACCAGTCATTTGTCCATCATGTGACTGAGTTGTATTACTTTCTTCATTGATATACGTAATTTGTTAGGTTGAAATATTTTTGCCAAAAACTACTATTTAATCTCAGTTTCAGCAAACTCTAGAAAAAAGAGACAAAAATTGAATAATATTAAATATTTTCAATTCAAAATTATCTTTCTTATGAAGGCCTTTTATTTAAAGAGTATCTTAAAGCACCTGCTTTCAAAATGAAACATTTTTTATTTTCTCAAAACAACAAACAAGCTAAAAATTCTTTACCCATCTGTACTGCTTAGACAATAGCTATGCAAATATTTACTTTTGTTTTAAAAGATCATTCAATCCACATGTAAATATATTTTTCTACCCAGCAGGTAAAAATAGATTTTTCCTCTCTTAAGTGTAGATCCCACTATAGATGTAAAGACCTGGAACAGCGAGACAGAATCTGAAAAGTGTCCAGTAGGGCTGTGCAAAGCTTCGGCCCCTGATTCAATTCAGTAGAGATTTGGCCCAATTCTGTGGCAGAATCTCTAAATCCAAATTGAATCAGGAGACCCTTTAATCTCTCCGAATTGAATTGGAACCCTCCGAAGCGATTCGGAGAGATTCAGAAAGATTCAGCGATTCAGATATAGATGCAGCTTTAAATGTTTTTTCTACATACCTCAAGGTACCAGATGGCTCATGAATGCTGAGATGGTGGGATGGATGCAGCATCTCACGGGAGCATGGGGGGCTCCCCAGCATGCTTGGCAGCAGACCTGGAAGTGGACCAGAAGTACTTCCAGTCCACTTCCGGGTCCACTGGGGAGTGCACTGGGGGGCCCCCCAGAACTGCCTGGTTCCACGACTGGTGCCTCCTGGGTTTGGGGGGCACCTGGAGTCCCCCCACAGCCAATCACTGAGCTGAGGGGCATGGGGGGGAGAGCCGGCCTGCTTCCTGGTGGACCTGGAAGTACTTCTGGTCCACTTCCAGGTTCACTGCCAAGCATGTGGGGGGCCCCCTGCACTCCTGTGGGATGTTCCATCTGTCCCAGCATTACAGCATTCACGAGCTGCACCTGGTACCTTGAGGTATGTAGAAAAAACTTTTAAAATTGTGTCTGTGGTCGAATTGCTGATTCTCTGAATCAGCATCGAATCTTCAGATTTGGCCAAATCGAATCAGGGACAGTGGTCTGAATCAATGAATCAAATCACTGTCCCTGATTTGGGCAGAATCTGAATTGAATATGGCCCATTTTGCACACCCCTAGTGTCCAGCCTCTGGTAAACTTTGACTATAGCTAAGCCTGATTAACCTCCTGAATTCTCTCTCTAACTACCTTTATCTATGATGTCTGTAATCACATTGATCCATTTTACCAGATATACATAGCACAATCCCTGTTATAAACTAGGAACCCAACAGATCATTAACAAAATGAACTTAAATCCTTCAGGGTTCAGTATTGTTCATTCTGTGGATGGAAGTATAGCTCTTTTCTGTTTAAAGGACTAATGTATGCTTATTAGATGCTTGGTGCTCCTGTCTCTCTGCTAGGATATATAAAATGTGAGATCTAATGGCCAATCTGTTTTGAACAATCTATGAAAATCTCATGGAGATGAGCTCCAAGAACTGTATAATCAGATCAGATGTCCATGCCTGCAACAAAGCCTACATGCAGATCATATTTACCCAACTACAGACAGTTCCCCAAATCCTATTTGTTCTGGGAGCCAAAATACAAAGTTGGTTATTCTCATTCATCTGGGTACAATTACACTTGTACAATGGCATTGTATTTTGCTTATGTTTTCAGCTATCCAGTGTGGACCTGATGATGCAGTAAAGTTAGAATCATAGAAACATAGAAAATGAGGGTTGGAAGGGACCTCAGGACATCATCTAGTCCAACTGGCTGATCAAAGCAGGACCATCCCCAACTAGATCATCCCAGCCAAAGCTTTGTCTAGTCAGGTTTTAAAAACCTCCAAGGATGGAGTTTCCACTACCTCTCTGGATAACCTGGTCCAGTGTTTTACTACCCTCCCAGTGAGAAAATTCTTCCCAATATCTAACCTAAACTTCCCTTGCTGCAACTTGAGACCATTGCTCTTTGTTCTGTCATCTACCACCACTAAGAACAGTCTAGCTCCATCCTCTTTTGAACTACCCTTCAAGTAGTTGAAGGCTGCTATTAAATCCTCTCTCAGTCTTCTCTTCTCTAGGCTAAATAAGCCCAGTTCCCTCAGCCTCTCCTCAAAAGTCACATGCCCCAGTCCCCTCAACATTTTTGTTGCCCTCTGCTGGACTTTCTCCAATTTATCCACATCCTTCCTACCTATAGTAGGGGGCAAAAAACTGAACACACTACTCCAGATGTGGCCTCACCAGTGCTGAATAGAGAGGAATAGTCACTTCCTTTGACCTGCTGGTAACATTCCTGCCAATGCAGCCCAGTATGCAGTTAGCCTTCTTAGAAACAAGGGCACACTATTGGCTCATATTCAGCTTATTGGCCACTGTAACCCCCCAGTCCCTTTTTGCAGAGTTGCTGCCCAGCTAGTCAGCCCCCAGCTTGTACTGGTGCATGGGATGGTTTCTTCCTATGTGCAGGACTTTGCACTTGTCCTTGTTGAACCTCATGAGATTCCTTTTGGCTCAATCCTCCAATTTGTCTAGGTCACTCTGAATCCTAGCCCTACCCTTCAGCATATGTACTACTCCCCCCAGCTTGGTGTCATCTGCAAACTTGCTGAGGGTGCACTTCATGCCATCTTCCAGGTTGTTGATGGAGATATTGAACAAAACTAGCCCCTAGACTGACCCTGAGGGTGCTCCACTTGATACTGGCTGCCAACTAGACATCAGGCCATTGATTACTACCCTCTGAGCCTGATGAACTAACCAATTTTCTATCCACCTTACGACTATTCATCCTACCCGTTCTTCCTTAGCTTGCCTGTGAGAATGTTGTGGGAGACCATATCAAAAGCCTTGCTAAAATCAAGGTATATCACATCCACTGGTCTCCCCACATCCACAAAGCCAATCATCTGATCATAAAAGGCAATCAGGTTGGTCAGGCATGACTTGCCCTGGGTGAATCCATGGTGACTGTTCCTAATCATCTTCTTCTCCTCCAAGTGCTTAGAAATGGACTCCTTGGGGAATCTGCTCCATGATTTTTCCAGGGACTGAGGTGAGGCTGATGAGTATATAGTTCCCTGGATCCTCCTTCTTCCCTTTTTTTAAATATGAGTAATATGTTTGCCCTTTTCCAGTCACCTGGGACCTCTCCTGATCGCTATGAGTTTTCAAAGACAATGGCCAATGGCTCTTCAATCACATCAGCCAACTTCCTCAGCACCCTTAGGTGCATCCCATCTGGCCCCATGACTTGTATATGTCCAGCTTCTCTAAATAGTCCCTAACCTGTTCTTTCATCACTGTTGGCTGCTCACCTCCTCCCCAAACTGTGCTGCCAGGTACAGTAGTGTAAGAGCTGACCATGCATGTGAAGACTGAGGTGAAAAAGGCATTGAGGACTTCAGCCTTTTCTGCATTCTCTGTCACTATGTTGCCTCCCTCATTCAGAAAGGGACCCATGCTTTCCCTGATCTTCCTTTTGTTACTGGCATACTTGTAGAAACCCTTCTTGTTACTCTTCACATCCCTTGCTAGCTACAACTCCAAATGTGCTTTGGCCTTCCTGACTTCATCCCTGCATACCCAAGCAATACTTTTATACTCCTCCCTAGTTGATTGTTCAAGTTGCCACTTCTTATAAACTTCCTTTTTTTATTTAGTTTACTGAAGAGTTCCCTGCTAATCCAAGCTGGTCTTCTGCCATACTTGCTAGTCTTCCTGCACATCTGGATGGTTTGTTCCTCCACTCTCAGTAAGGCTTCTTTAAAGTACAGCCAGCTCTTCTGGATTCCTCTCCTCCTCAGACTGGTTTCCCTGGGGATCCTGTCCATGAGTTCCCTGAGTGAGTCGAAGTCTGCTTTTCTGAAGTTCAGGGTCCTTACTCTGCTGCTCTCCATCCTTCCTTTCCTCAGGATCCTGAACTCAATTATCTTGTGGTTGCTGCTGCCCAAGTTGTCATCTACTAGTACTTCCCGCACCAATTCTTCCCTGTTTATGAGCAGCAGGTCAAGAAGTACATGGCCCGTGGTTGGGTGTTCCAGCACTTGCACCAGAAAGTTATCCCCAACACTCTCCAGAAACTTTCTGGATTACCTGTACACTGCTGTATTGCCCTCCCAGCACATGTCAGGGTGATTGAACTCCCCCATGAGAACCAGGGTTTGTGCTTAGGAAACTTCTGCTAGCTGTTTGAAGAAAGCCTCATCCACCACTTACTCCTGGTCTGGTGGTCTATACCCACCACATCACCCTTGTTGCTCTCCCCTCTGACCCTAACACAGAGACCTTCAACAAGCCTGTATCCAGTTGCATACTGGATCTCCAAGCAATCATATGGCTCTTGTACATAAAATGCAACTCCTCCTCCTCTTCTCCCCTGCCTGTCCTTCCTGAACAGTTTATACCCATCCATGACAGTGCTCCAGTCATGCAATATATCCCACCAAGTGTCTGTTATTCCAATCATGTCATAGTTCTGTGACTGTGCAAGGACTTTCAATTCGTTCTCCTTGTTTCCCAGGCTCCATGCATTCATGTACAGGCACCTAAGGTAACTAGTCAATTGTCCTTATTTTTCAGGAGGAAAGAGAACACCTCCCCTGTTGCTCCAAGTCACCCACCTCAGTGCTTTGGTCTCCATCCCCTGGTGAACCTAGTTTAAAGCCCTCCTTGCTAGGTTAGCAAGCGGGTCTACGAATATGTTTTTCCTTATCTTTATCAGGTGGATCCCATCTTTTCCCAGCAACCCTTCTTCTTGGAACTTCATTCTGTGATCAAAGAAACCAAAGCCCTGCTGATGACACCACCTGTGCAGCCAGGCATTGATTTGCAGGATGCACCCACTTCTGCTCAGGCCCTTTCCCTTGACCAGTAGGATTGAAGACAACACCATCTGAGCCACCATCTCCTTCACCCTTGCACGCAGTGCCCTGTAGTCACTTTGATCTGTTCAGGGCCTCCCCTAGCAGTATAATTGGTGCCCAGATAGATGCATGAGGGTAGTAGTCAGAGGACCAGATGAGTCTCAGTAATCCCTCTGTGACTTCTTGGATCCAGGCTTCAGGAAAGCAGCAGACTTCCTGAGACACGTCAGCAGATGGATCCCTCTGTCTGCTGTGGAAAGGAATCTCCAACCACCACCACCCGTGGCTACTTCTTGGTGGCAGTGGTCTCCATCCTTCCCTCCTTGGGGAGGCCTCGTTTGTCCTCCACCAATGGAATGTGCTTCTTGCCCTCATTGCCCTCTGTGCTAGTGCAACTAGAGCATAATTTGGCCTGAAGAAACTTTATTAGAAGAGATGATGTGTGAGATAGAATTGTCTCATCTTGACATTCAGAGACCAGAATTACTATATGGGAACTATAAACTCAGAAAGTTCAATATGGAAATCAGCAATTCACCAGGCATGAAAAATAAATGAGGAATATAATGACATTTTTACAAAGCCCCTTCTTTAGTATGGACCAACACATGATAAATATGGGAGGAAGCAATCTACTGTGACCAACCTCAGAAAATGCCACAATAACACCAACGTGACCATGGAGACTTCACAAAGTGACTCACACTGGTAGATCATGCAGTAAGTTTGAGAGTCAGTTCATAGAACAGAATTAAATCTCTTGACTCTCACCTCTGCACTTCCTTAAGATACTATTCTAAGTTCCAGAATGGGGCAACCTCATGGACACTACATATAGTAGTGTTTGTTAAGCTGGTTCACAAGGACAATAGTATGCATTTACTCAAAAACTTTTACTAAAAGAGAGGGAATGTATATGTTCTACTTCTCTTGAGAACACACACAAGAAAATATACTCACTCTTCTTGCATGATATAGTAAACAAAGTGGCAGCCAAAATTCTTTCTTGCCAAATTCTGCTTGTATAATTTTTACCTGTATTAAGAAATAACATATCAAATGATTTATTTTAGGTAGAGTTCACTTAGAATTAGCACTCTGTAACACAGGGTAAGTGACTCAGCTTCTAAAGATACTGGACAAAGACACAAATAAGTACTACATATGGGGTTAAATAATTCATATTGTCACCTTGCCTGATGTTAACAATCCCCAATTCTTCAGTAATTGATAATTATGCAGTGAATAATCAGAAACAATTTACATCTCAAGCACTCATCAGGTATCTACCTATATTTAGCTGTTTAAATATAGGCAGATTTTATTATTAAACATGCTTAGAACCCAGATCACAAAAGCACTGTTCCAAATGAATCACAGAATCATAGAAAAGTAGGGCTACAAGGGACCTCAGAAGACCATGTAGTCCAATCCTCTGCTCAAGGCAGGATGACTTCTCTCTAACCAATTGACCTATAGTCTTTAGCTCCCAACCATGGAGCATTACTGGCCTTAGGTGGTCTTTATATCTTTTTATAGGGTTGTTTTCAGGTTTTTTGAATACCCCACCCCACACACACATCTGTATGTCCAAGAACTAAGAAAGCCACCTGTACCATATGATATTCAAACTTCCTTCCTATCTCCACAAGTCATGATGTAGCACAGAGTAACAACTTTGAGATATAATTTATACTTTTAGTCACACAATAGATGGTGAATTTATAGGAGGGCATTTCTAGCTATGCTACACATCTGCACATATCAGAATTGCAAAAAGAAAAGAGAAATGAATGAAGTGGAAATTCCATTTCCATGTGATCATTGCAGCTGTCATGAATACTTAACAGGGGCACACACATTCAGATACCAGTGTATTCCAGTGTACCTGCACACACAGTATAATTGGTGACTCTACCCACAAGTCAGCCAGTATAAATGGTGACTCTACCCACAACCACAGACAGTATAATTGGGACTCTACCCACAACTGGGCAGTACACATTGAGGGCTATAAGCTGTACAGAAAGGATAGAGTGGGGAGGAGAGGGGAGGGGTTGTGCTCTATGTCAAGGAGCGTTATACATCAACCCTTATCAAAATGGAATCGGAGGAGGAGAAAGTAGAAGGATTGTGGATTAGGATACATGGAGGTCAAGGGGAAGGGGATTTGGTGGTAGGGGTCTGCTACAGACCCCCACACCAAGGGGAAGAACTAGATTCAAAACTCCTGAGGCAGCTCTCAGAGACCATAAAGACTAGGGAAGCGGTAGTCATGGGAGACCTAAACTACCCCGACATCTGCTGGGAGACACAGACAGCAAATTCCCACCATTCATGCAGGTTCTTATCCTGTGTACAGGACCTCCATCTGACGCAGGAGGTACATGGTCCCACTAGGGGGAATGTCTTACTGGACCTGGTATTGGCACTGGGGGAGGACATG
Organism: Alligator sinensis; assembly: GCF_000455745.1. Lineage (NCBI taxonomy): Eukaryota > Metazoa > Chordata > Crocodylia > Alligatoridae > Alligator > Alligator sinensis. Next base: position 1,323,668 of record NW_005842051.1, read on the forward strand.
GTAGGGGACCTACAGATCAGTGGTCACCTTGGGAACAGTGATCACCAAATAACAGAATTCAACATAAGGCATAGAGTGGGAAAGGTAACTAGTAGGGTTGAAGTGCTAGACTTTAGGAAGGCTGACTTCAGCGAGCTCAGGTGTTTAGTCAATGACACTCTGCAGAGTAAGAGATTTGGCAAGATGGGAGCCCAGGAAGGGTGGCTGTACCTTAAGGAAGTGATCCTTTGGGCACAGAGGGAGATGATCCCAATGCAGGGGAAAAGGGGGAAAGGGGCCAAGAGGCTTCCTTGGCTGAGGAGAGAAATCCAGAGCAGCCAAAGGGCAAAAAGGGGGGCATATAAGCAGTAAAAACAGGGAGAGATTACTAAGGAAGAGTATACCTCCTCAGCTCGCAGTTGTAGGAAGGCAGTTAGAAAGGCCAAAGCTGCCATGGAGCTGAGGATGGCATCCCAAGTTAAGGATAACAAAAAATTGCTTTTCAGATATAGGGAGTAAAAGGAAGGCCCAGGGCAGTATAGAACCACTACTGAATGGGCAAAAGCAATTGGTGACAGACAGGGGGGACAAGGCTGAACTCCTCAATGAATTCTTTGCCTCAGTGTTCCTAAGTGAGGGGCAAGACAAGTCTCACAATGGGATTGTAGAGATGCAACAGAAGGGCGCCAGACCACCAAGCGTTGACCCTGAGATGTTGCAGAGTCACTTGGAAAGACTGGATCCATTTAAGTAGGCAGGCCCTGATGAGCTCCATCCAAGGGTACTGAAGGCACTGGCTGATGTCATTGCACAGCCACTGGCAAGAATATTTGAGCACTCGTGGTGCATGGGCCAGGTCCTAGAGGACTTGAAAAGGGCCAATGTGGTCCCTATTTTCAAGAAGGGGAGGAAGG
>NW_005842051.1:1325848-1338432 GCF_000455745.1 Alligator sinensis
TGCAGGGGGTCAGACTCGATGATCTATTGAGGTCCCTTCTGACCCTAACATCTATGAATCTATGAATTGTGTGATCTGGTTGCCACAGCTGGAGTACTGTGTCCAGTTCTGGGCACCCTACTTCAAGAGGGATGTGGACAACATTGAGAGGGTCCAGAGGAGGGCCACCCACATGGTCTGGTGACAGCAGGGCAGACCCTACAATGAGAGGCTACGGAACCTGAACCTGTTCAGCCTTCACAAGAGAAGGCTGAGGGGAGACCTTATGACCATCTATAAACTCACTAGGGGGGACCAGAAGGGTTTGGGGGAGACCTTGTTTCCCCTGGCGTCCCCCGGGATAACAAGGAATAACAGCCACAAGTTGTTGGAGAGCAGGTTTCGATTAGACGTCCGTAGGAACTACTTCACAGTTAGGGTGGCTAGGATCTGGAACCAACTTCCAAGGGAAGTGGTGCTGGCTCCTACCCTGGGGGTCTTTAAGAAGCGGCTCGATGCCTACCTGGCTGGAGTCACTTGAGCCCAGTTTCCCTTCTGCCCAGGCAGGGGGTCAGACTTGAAGATATACAAGGTCCCTTCCAACCCTACTTCTATGATTCTATGATTCTATGATGAATCTATGAATAAGATGGCCTGCAGCTTCTGGCAATACCATAGTAACACATAGGCAAGAACTGAAAAGTAGATAGAAGGAGAACATCAAATGTTGGTATTCTTACCTCTAGAGTTCATTTCTAATGTTAGACAGACTTCTGTAAATTCAGAATATCTATCTTAAACTCAGTGGAGTGGCAAAACAGGTTAAAAGTGATTTCAGAAGTAGTCTCACACCTGGCTTGATCATATTCATTCCCCTTGGTTATATTCCTTTCCCTTAGAAGGACGCCTATGCTTCCTTCCTCCCCCTCAGGTCCCTTGGATGCATGCACAAATATAGACTGGGGAATGACTGGCTAGGCTGCAGTACTACAGAAAAAGACCTGAGGGTTACAGTAGACCAAAGGCTAAATATGAGCCAACAGTGTGATCTGGTTGCCAAAAAAAACCCAATAGCATACTGAGTTGTATTATCAGAAGTGTCACTTGCAAATCAAGGGAAGTGTTTCTTCTTTGGAAACCTTCAAGAAGAGACTGGACAGACAACTTGCTGGGATCATTTGATCTCAGCAGTATCAGACAACTTGCTCATATCATTTGATCTCAGCAGTATTCCTGCCCAGAGCAGGGGGGTTGTACTCGATGATCTTTCAAGGTCCCTTCCAGACTTTAATTTCTATAATTGTATGATTCTACCACTCTATTCAGCACTAGTGAGCTTCTCCTGGAGTACTGTGTTCAGTTTTGGAATCCACGCTTCCTATTAGTAACCTATTAGTAAACTACAAAGTCAACCCTGATTCAACAAAAAGACATAATACTCTAACCTGCCACAGGTAAAGCAGAAGAATAGCAATCAATGTTGGCAAAACTGTTTCTTGCCATCTTAAATAATCTCCTACTTACAAACCATTTCCTGTATTTTCCTCTGCAGGAATGGGGATTTCCCAGGCAGTAAAACTGGTATGTTACTGCTATGCAAGAGGACAGGGGAAGACACAAGTGGACTGTATATGGGCTTCAGTTCATACCCCTTCTGATTACTTGGTTCTGCACTGCAGGGGGTCAGACACAGCACTTGACAAAATATGCAAGGAGGTAGGTCCGGAGGCTCTACATACAGGCAGTATTTAAGGAATCAGTATTCTGATGTAGCTTCTACATAGCAGCATTGATCATCTGGGGCCTGGGATTATGCTCACTTCCATTTGCTGCTTACCTATTTGGGCCAGAACCTGACACTGGTATTTGGACTTCAAAGTTGTTTTCTAAGGGTGTGAACAAGTTTTCAAATGACCCAACTCATGTTAGGTGGGTTGAGTCAGGTTCTGCTACATGCAGGCATTTGTATGGTCAGTCAGAGGTAAGTAAATTGGGCAGGAAAAAGGGAACTGATGGGATTGGGGTAGGGGCTGGCAGGTCCATGATGGGGGCTGGCAGATCCAGGGCCAGAGGTAACTGGTGGGTCTGAGTTGAGAACTGACAGTTTCCTGCAAAATGTTTTAGTTTCAGTGGTTCTGCATTTTCCAACCAAAAAAACCCCGTCATCTAAAAATTGCCAACCAGCCCTAAAAACTCTCAAATTGAAAGGAGGAACAGAAATGTAACTCGTACCTTGTCATCTACTAAAAAGATCAACAACATGTAAGAAAGTATAACAATTCAGTAATTGCTGCAATAATAGGATACAATCTGTGCCATATTTGTGTGATGTTCCACTGAGGAATATGTCAAAGCATTTCCCTGTAACAAGCTAATATCCAATCTTAGTTCCTCAAAACCCCTGTAAAAAAAAAGAAAACAGTCACTCTAGATTTTAAACATGAGCCTTTCCAGGATGACAAAGGATGCCAGTAGGCCCCAGGAATTCTCTTTAGTTAAAACAACAAGCTGTGCAGCATCTGCTGATCCTCAGGCAAAAGAAAGTCACCAATATATGGTAGTGGGGAAAGCTTTACATAAAGCAGCAGAAATATGAAATCAGTGTGCTGCTGAACTTTCAGCCTCCTGCAAAAAATGGAGGGATGAGTGAAGTATAAATTAGATTTAGTGTCCTTGCTGCAGTGTTTCATATTAACTGAAGCCAAAATAGTATGTCAGCCTACTAAAAAAACCCTCCAAACAATATCAGTAATCAGTACAGGAAGTGACAAAAGCTTCTTTAGCTTAGCAACATTTTTCAAACAAACGACAACAAAAAAGGGCCCTGGTGCTAAGTCATAAACAGTACTTCTGATATAACTCACATAAGTACATGCTTATGGCAAGACCTTATTATCAGGATTTATCAAAGCTTCCCCTGAAACTTGTCCATGCAAGATTAAATCCCTGTGACTATATGAAGGAGCAATCTCCTTCATATTTGTGTGCTGTCATGTGAGCAATATTAGTAAGAAAAAGAAGAACTTGGGGCCAGATCCAGTAACAGACTTTCGTGTCTAAAAGGGGGGCTCCACAATACTTCAAGTGCAGCCAGGTACTTGTTTTGGCTCCTCAGGCTCCCCACACAGTGTAGAGAGATCATTAGGTGCCTCAGAATGGGATCTAGAACAAGCCTGCTACGTATGGAAATACCTAAGTCAGTACACTCAGTCCACAGCTACCTCAAACTAGCCAGCAATAAATACGGAGAACAAAAGTGAATTCTAAACCCTACCCCTTAAACCAGGGATTGGTGGGTTGTAGCCTGCAGAGCCATTGAATTTGGCCCACAGGCCAGCATCATTGGTAAGAGGGGACTTCTTTTATGTCACAGCGGGGAGAAGTGGCAGTGGTGGGCAATTCCTCTGTGTCATAGTGGGGAGAGGCATCAGCAGCAGACAGGTCCTAGCAGCTGGCCTTCTGTCCACTCTGACCTGAGCTGAGTTATTCCAGGCTACAGCCTCAAAAGGTTGCTGCCCCAGCTGCTGACCTTAGGTACTCTAGAATGAGAGGAAGTTTTCTCCAGACACTCAGGATCTGCAGCCCAAAACCCTTTCTTGAACATAGGTGCCAATAGCCTTTCTTCAAAGTATTGAGCAGGTCTCATTCTTTTTTTTCAAAACGCAGCTGGAAAAGATGGTGTCCCTTCTACGTGAGAGCCTAGTGGTTACAGAACTCATTCAGAAAGTGGGAGACCTTTGTCAATTTCCTCTGGGAGACCAAGAAAATTGAACCTACATTTCTTCCTTCCTGGTTGAATGCTCAAATTAATGATATAATTATATTGCAAGAGAGTATCTGTACCCTACCATTAATACTACTCCCTCTTCTGGCTGTCCAAGAAAAGAAAATAGTGCCTTTTGTGGGGACCCTGATCCTGTTAAGTATGTTAGTGTGAGCATGGATCCTGCCTGACCTTAGGTGTGAACTAGGTACTTATCTACCTTATCAAGAGAAGCACTGTTCAGAACATGTCCAGAGCTGCACAAAAGTACCAGGTACTTTTGCATCACTATGTAGCCTATTTGGACCAGAACCTGAAACATGGACAAGCAATAACAATATTGTATATACAAACACAGATACACAGGTCAACATTTTCCAAAATAGAGCACAAGTTAGACTCAAGCCAATGTGTAGATGAAAAAGGGTTGTTTTTTTTTCAAATGGAGAGATCCAAAAGGAGAGATTTCAAATGGAAAAGCACCAAATGGAGAGAACCAATAAAGGACTTAGGTGCTGACACACCTACATTTTAGGTGCCTAATTCCACAGTAGACTCCCAAACTCTGAGTTGAACACCCAGGATCCCAAACCAGCATATGTAGAGTCAAGCACTTCAGAAGGGAGTCATCTACAACTAGTGAATAAGAAACAGTGCTCCATCTGGGGAGGAAAAATCTGCAACAAACTTACAGGCTCAGTGTGCTATACTAGCTAGCACCACGTGGGAAAGGGACCTGAGGGTCATATTTGACCATAAAATGAGCCACTAGCATGATACTACAGTTAGCAGAGCAAACAATATACTGACATGCATTAACCAATGCATCTCAAGCAAAACTAAAGTTATTCTCCCACTCTACTCGGCATTGGTGAGGCTGCAGCTAGACTACTGCATCCAGTTCTGGGCACCACACTTCAAAAAGGATGTGGAGAAGCTTGAGAGAGTCCAGAGAAAATGCACTTGTGTGATTAAAGGCCTGAAGAGCAAGCCATACAAGGAAAATCTGACAGATATGGGACTGTTCAGCCTAGAAAAGAAAAGACTTTGGGAGGATTTGGTAGCAGCTTACAAATATATCAGGGGCTAGGTGGACAATTATTCACCAAAGCACCCCAAGGGAAACCCAGGAGCAATGGCCATAAACTACAAGAAGAAGGTTTCAGGCTCAACATAAGGATAAAGTTCTTCATGGTTCGTGTGACCAGACTCTGGAATAGATTCCCAGCAGGGGTGGTGCAGGCACCTACCCTGGAGATCTTCAACAGGAGACTGGATGCACACCTTGCTGGGGTTATTTGACCCCATAGGTCTTTTCTGCCTAGAGCAGGGGGGCTGGACCCAATGATCTCATGAGGTCCCTTCCAGCCCTAAACTTCTGTGAATCTGTGAACACTAAGCACAGGAGTGACTAAGCTCTCTAGAGCTAAGGAACTAGAATCAGGTCTGCAAGAGACACATTCTGTCCACTTGGGGTGTGAGGGATAGAACCTACTTCTAAGGACAGATGCCTACAAGTATCCTTTGAGCAGAGCATACTTTTTTAAAGAACAGTCGCTGCTGCTGAAGAGGCAGAGCAACTGCCAACTTTTATTCTAATATAGTCTGATAATAAAGCACAAAAAGGTCTGATCTGGATGAATATACCTAATGCACATCAACCACATTACAACTCAGCACAATCTATAGAAGCCATGGAGCCTTTCACTCCAAAATATGGGACCAGAGGTTGCTGAGAAAAATGAAAAACCTGTGCTATAAACCCTCCTCAACCTATGCAGATGTAAGCCTACATCTCCCACCTCTCATGAAAGTGTCCTATTCACCCAGTTATATGCTCTTACCTTCCATTTGGAAGCTGTGCCATTGTGCAGCAATCCTTAGTCCCAGTATTATTTCTATTTCTTCTCCAATGATAATTTAATGCAAAAACTTCAAACAAACCAGAGAGCAAGAAACAGGATCCAGGATTCCATGTACCCAGACAAGTGTCCTACCTACTAGGCTACTGAGTCATTTTCCCTCTTGCTTGCTCTCTTTCCAGCCTCATAGATCTTGCATTCTTTGTTCCATAATGACTTCACAGGAGGAGTGAAGACTACTCCTTATCTGAAATAGCTAGCCTGAGGCCATCCTCTTCAGTGGTGAGAGATGTGGGTTTGAGTCTTCTCCAGCTGTGGAACACCTAAGAGCGCAGATCTTCCACTTCATGTGCAAAGTTTCCAATATTTGATACCTATGTTTCTGAATGAAAATGGCTGTGGTGGTTGCATTTTGCACTGCACTTAAGGCTGTTGGTGTATGTAGGGCACGCTCATTCAGGTTAGACGTCTCAGCTTGCCTATTCTGGATCCTAACAGAACTAAGGCAGGAACTAGGTAAATTGCTGCTCAGACTAACCAAGTTCTTGGCATATGTGTAACTACAGTGTCTAAAGAATAAACAGTGTCCCAACAGGATTTATTGGTTTGTAATTTTGGCAGAAGATGCCTAAAATTGACTAAGTCCTGTTTTAGGTGTCAGTAGGTGTTTCTACATGAGATGCTAGAAGCTCAGTAAACTAATTCTACTGCACATTTGTGCATCAGGGTGAAAGCCACACTGAAGCACTAATGAGCAGTAGAGTTAGTCTAGTCCACATTAATGTCATGTAAAAAACATGCACCATCACTACTGTGCAGTAGTGCTAATTATGGTGCATTAAGTTAGTACTTGTTATTACAGGTACTAAACTTAATGCACCATAATTACAGCACGTTAATGCACGTGTAGATGTGCCCAGTGCTTTGGGTTCTTGTCCTATGTTACTTATAAGCCCAAGTTCCATTACAAATGGATATTTGAAATTCCATTCTAAGATGCCTTTTATAATATTCCATTCTGAGTTCAGGAACCTGACTCTAGGTTACTGTTTTTTTCAAAATGTTGGCCTTTTACTAGAAATACAAATAGCTCCATCCCCTGCGCACCCAAATGAGAATGGAGATCTGGATAGCTATCGCAATATATGAGGCCTGCATTATCTTTTTAATGAAACAACGTATGGGAAGGAAGATCAATATATTCCTCCCTTATGTTTACCCCATATGTGTCATGATTACCACAATGGCATATAAATCCCAAGGAGATTGAAATTTACATGTAAGATTTTTAATTTAAGAAATCCGAGTTACTTAGACTCTGCTAATTTTCTTCTATATCTGCTTTAACTCAATGGAATATTAGCTACCCACTCCTCTCTGTTGTACAGACAAATATGTAAATAGATAACAGACTTGAATTGGAAATTATTAGATTTCTGTGAACAAAAGTAATATTTTGAAAAGATAGTATTTTTTTTCTCATTCAAGCAGTTACCTTTTGTCTTAGCTTTTTATAGTAATTTACATGTAAAGTAAGGAATAATACTATACTTTGTATTTAGTGCTTTTCATCTGTAAAACACAAGCTCTTTGCAAACGTTCAGTTACTTATTTGTATTTGAAGTAATGCTGTTGTTGAAAAACTAGAGGGAAACAGGACACAGGGAGCAATACATTCAAAGTCTTTTTGCCGAACTAACCTCAGGCTTCACTGTAACTAAAGGAAAAAACACTCCAAAAACAGAAAGCAGCCAACAAGCTCAGAAGGTGAAATAAGATTAACTGATTGCTGTTATTAAAACCAAAACATTAAACAATTGTTGAGTTAAAGAATGTCCATTTAAAAGAAAGCCTTCAAGCAATGTAATGAAACTGAATTTTAAACACAAATGAAGACAATCACTTTCATCCGAAAATTGCTGTATCTTTGTAGCAGCCTTGAAGCTAGCAAGCACCCAAGTGCCCCATCTTGGAATAAGAGCAATGTAGATTGCATATTGAAAATGAAGATACTCTCTCATCCTGATGTTTCTCCCAACTATGCTATTGACTGCAGGTCTAGACCAAAATAACAGTCTGTAATTTTGTTTGAATTCATTCTCCTCCAGCAAATTATTCTATTTTCTACAAACCTTTTTGTTCGATTCTAATGGCATCGTTCATGTGCCACCCCCGTAATGTGGATTTAGATTACTCAAGACAAATTACGGCAATAAAAGCATGCATATTTTTAAGGGCAAAAATTTAAAGTATCCATTAGGAAAGACCCAGCACAATTGAAAAGGCAAAGCTGAAATAAATGTACTTTCTCAGGTGCAGAAACAATTTGATGTCTGGCAAACTACCAACTGTATTGCCAACAAGGCACAGGTGTACACCACATGAGTAGGTGAAAATGCAATTGCAAGAAGAAAAGTGTTAGTTCTGTAATCATTGTACAACCATACAGTGCAAGTCATTGTGTCTCTTACTTACAGTAAAAAACAAAACAACAAAAAACAGAACTAGGAATATCTATGGTTCAGATTCAAAATCATTTCAACTGGAGCTGAAAAAAAATTTTTTTAGCTTGCTTCAAACTAAAGCAACTTACTCTATTAATGCTATCAAATAGGGTGGTTCAAAAGAGCAATAAGCCTAATACCTACATGGAAAGATTTTTATCACAAGAAAGTTATCCTGTCTTGCGCACCAGGCCTATTTCTTCCACTCCATCTACTCTCCTATTTTAAGCGGGTTTATCACTCATATGAAAACAACGAAAGGATTAAAAATAAATAAAACACATCCATATCGAAAAGAAATGCGTCCTGCTATTTGTGCACCAGCACACATGTACATGGCTCTTTTCATATATATAAAAAAGAAAAAAGGGATTAGTCTAGTAAGGAACCTAAATGCCTACCAGGAAGGTGCTACAAAACTTGAGTTTGAGATGGCCTCAAATTCAAACTCCAGAGTGAGGTGTCCAAGCTCTCCATAGACTGCATCAGAAGCTTGCAAAGAACAATTTTTCCAACTATTTAGTTAGTCTAATAAAAAATATCACATTTACCCAAAGAACTTTGTCTGAGAAGATTTAGGCATTTCAAAAGTGTTATCCAAAAAATCTGCATTTTAAGCAAGGCGTTACATAGAGCTAGCTAATAAGAAATGCTAAACACAACAGTATATCTGTAATCCCATCCCCTGTCCAGAGTTTGTGAGCTTGAGAGGCTAAGCACAGGACACCTTAAAGCCAGTTTAAAATTCATGTTTTTTATTCTGTACTCTGTACCCAGAGTGAACAAATGACCAACTCACCCCAAGTAGCTGTCATTACAACACTCACCCACTATATTCATGGGGAGCCAGTAATAGCTTGTTTATCATTGGAGTCAACAGGTACCCTAAGATAAGGCAGATATACAATACTTTCTTAGCAGTTTAGTTTTACCTCTGATTTTTCCCAAGGTAACTCTACACTGGATTCTAGTACATGTAGGGCTATACACACCATGTGTCTGCACATTTTTTACTCCAGTGTAAAGACACATAACACAGTTGCAAATGTGTTGTATGTCCAGGTCCTCAGTCAAGGCTGTAGGACAATCCATTTACTTAAGACCCAGACATCAGAATACCCCCTGGAGAGTAGAGACATATAACTGTTTTGAAAGAGTGGAGCTGGCCTCCCTTGTAGGTCTTTAAAATGCAGCTACTGAAGGAGGTGATTCCCCCCTCAACCCAAGTTATATAATAGTGAGTGGTTAAAACATATAGATAAGAATGGGAAGACCTAGGTTCTATTCCATCAACACCTGGCATCGGATCCAAATATTATTTGTTTTTATCCAATGACTGTTTAATGTAGAGACTCAGGATGCTTCTCACATGTTTTCTGCCTGGAACCAGGTATCTTGAATTCTATTCTACATAGTGACACAGCTTCAACGGGATGGGAAGTGTCCCTCTTCCAGAGCAGCTTGTAGGCTTATACTCAGGACATCTACTAGGAGGCAGGTAATGCAGTTTTGAAACCCATCTGGCTAAGGAGGACCTAGAACATAGAAATATCTCAATTTCTCGAGGCACTTCCCTGTTTGACCTGAAAGTTCTCTTGGTGCTCTCCCTGGGTAAGTGCTGTAACTAATAGGTTATTCTGTAACAGGTGGACTGCTTCTTTTCTACCACTTTCAGCGTGCTTTAAAAATACAACAGCTACAACAATGTTTTGTGAGGAGCTTGATTCTGTTGGTATATGCTTTAGGGCATACCTACCACATCAGACCCCTCAGGGCACCTAGGCAGTGTCCAGCTGTTTGAAACCCCAGTGGGGCTAGCCTAGGCACCTAGTTCATCAGGCCAGGGCAATTCTGGAGTTACAGAATCAGAACAACAGGAACCAGGGGAATTGCCAGGTCAAACACAGAGGTGCCTAGAGAATTTGAGATATTTCTATGGCTAGATAGCTATTTATCCAATTTTTTTTGGATTTAGGCATGTACATCGGGGCAGGGGGGAGGACAGGTTAGCCTAAGGTGCTCACCCCAAAGACCACAGCTACATTTACTCATACAAACTGTCTTATCAATGTCAGTGAATGAATAATTTCAACTTTGCATGCTGAAGGTTGATAGAATATGTCCTAAATTAGCAAATGTAAAGTTAACAAGGTAGAAAACAGATATAACAGTGTTGAATATGGTGAACATTTTCAGCTGAATAAGAAACAAAAAACTGAAAATGCTCAGCTAGGTTCACAAGGTAAATTAGGTACTGCTCATAAACCAGTATAATCCATATAATCCAGCCGTTAGACTTTCTCAGGACAGGACAAACTTGGTTTAAAATCTCCTTCTTTCCTGTTTTACAATAGGGACTTGATAATGAATCTCCTGCTTCTCAGGAACTTAGCCTACAGGATAGCCTGGGACAGATCTTCCTTATAGTGTTCTTTTGAAGTTGTTCCACCTGCTATAAATACTTATAAATACTTTCTGAGAGAACTACTCTGTCCCTTGGTAGTTAGGACACTCACATTGTCAGGTTTGACCTAGAAACCACTACACAAAGCCCAAGCAAAATCTCTGTTATGTAACTAATGCCCATCTGCAATGATAAGGAGGAGACAGTCTTAGATAAAGGAGGCTTGAAAACAAAAGCAGAATCAGAGGACTAGGGCAAAGAGCTGATTTGAATATTGAGAATCACACCCCTGGGTGGGGAGAAAGTATGCTAATGAAACATACATGTATGGAAATGAGATACATAGCTAAAACACAGGTATAGAGACATGCTCAGTAAAGAACTCCTTGCGTCACTCCCTTATAACCAATTAGCAAACAAGAATGCTTATGAAGGTCCAATACTCCTGTATAAAAGATGCTTAGAATTAAAAATCTGTGTGCTTGTTACGTGAAATTATTCCGCTTGCACCTTGTATTGCTAGCAATAAATCTTTATACTTTCACCCCTGGTATCTTTATTGGCTTTTGCATACCGGGCACGATCCCAGACTTGATCTGGGGCTCAACAACATGGGTACAAGTCCCAGTCCCAATGCATATTTCATTATTTATGCAAGTTGTATCATCTCTAACAGGAGAGACTGAGAGTTTTATAACCTGGTGGAGATACAACATGCACATTCAGATTCCTGTTCTTACTCAATATGAGAGGATTTGAATTTAAGAGTCCTCTTTCCCAGGTTCTAGCTATGGGTCTATAAGATATAATAATACTACCACCTCATTTTTACAAATGTGTGTCTTTCTTCCTTCCTTCCCTTTTTTTTGTTTTTGAGTCTGAAAAATTTCAGTTTGGGGCTTAAGCAAAACAATTAATTTTTTCTGTTTGCCAGTGAACAAAAATATCAATTATTCTCACAGTCCTAACTGGTAGCACTTAGTGCATTAGCTAGAGTACAGGAGAGCATAAAAGCAGATATGTAAATGTATCAGGGGCCTCAGGAGGCTGTTGGCACTGTAGAGCTTTGGTGGTAAGGAGAGGGACTCTGAATTCATTGCGAAAAGAGACCAGGAGCCATCAGAAGGATTAGAAGAGGAATGGGACACAATTTGATTAGAACAGTAAGGAAGTTTATTTCAGCTGCAGCACAATATGCAATCATTTATTTGTTCTCAATTACTTTCTCTTCAGTTTAAAAGAAAACAATATAGCATTCAAAATTAAAGTCTCCAAGGAGAGTACAGTGAGTGCGTCCTCCATAATATATTGAATCTACTCTACCTGAATAGCACACTGTAAAAAATGTAAAGATGCAGCACAGATAAAACAAAAACATAACACTTCACAAGTCATATGCAACATACTCAAACCCCAGTAATGAATTCAAGACCCAGCTCTTTCAAAGTGGCTACTAACTGTAAAAACCTTCTTTTTGAGTGTCTGCTCCTATATGTCTCATAGATTTCATAGATTTCATAGACATTAGGGCTGGAAGGGACCTCGGAAGATCATCAAGTCCAGCCTCCTGCCCAAAGGGCAGGAAGTCAGCTGGGGTCATAGGATTCCAGCAAGATGAGCATCCAGTTTCATCTTGAAGGTGTTCAATGAAGGCGCTTGAACCACCTCCGGTGGCAGGCTGTTCCAGACCTTGGGGGCTCGGACAGTAAAGAAATTCTTCCTTACGTCCAGCCTGAAACGATCTTGAAGTAGTTTGTGACCATTTGACCTCATCATCCCTTGGGGCGCTCTGGTGAACAAACGCTCCCCCAGATACTGGTGGTCACCCCTGATAAACTTGTAGGTGGCCATCAGATCACCCCTGAGCCTGCGCTTTTTCAGGCTAAAGAGCCCCAGGGCTCTCAGCCTGTCATCGTAGGGTCTGCTTCCCTGACCTCTGATCATGTGCGTGGCTCTTCTCTGGACTCTCTCAAGCTTCTCCGCATCCTTTTTGAATTGTGGAGCCCAAAACTGGACACAGTACTCCAGCTGCGGCCTCACTAAGGCCGAGTACAGGGGGAGAATGACGTCCC
>NW_005842051.1:1338609-1347413 GCF_000455745.1 Alligator sinensis
GATCGCTTCTGACTCCAGTGTCCACATCATTAATGAAGATGTTGAACAGTATGGGTCCAAGGACAGAGCCTTGGGGGACCCCACTGGTCACAGGACACCACGATGAGTGACTTCCATCGATTACTACCCTCTGGGTCCGACCCCGGAGCCAATTTTCCAGCCAGTGGATCGTGGAGGACCCAAGGCGACAATTGGCCAGTTTCTCCAAGAGGCGATCATGGGACACCAGATCGAAGGCTTTTTTGAAGTCAAGATATATGACATCAATCTCTTCTCCCTTGTCCAGGTGATAGGTCACCTGGTCGTAGAAGGAAATGAGATTGGTCAAGCAAGACCTACCCGCAACAAACCCGTGCTGGCTATCCCTTAAGATGTTGGCGTCGGCCAGTCCATTAAGGATGGCCTCTTTAATAAACTTTTCTAAGATCTTCCCCGGGATATAAGTCGGCTGATGGGCCTATAGTTAGCTGGATCCACTTTCCTCCCTTTCTTGAAGATAGGCACCACATTGGCCTTCTTCCAGTCTTCGGGCACTACACCAGAGCGCCAAGAGTTTTCAAAGATCCGTGCTAGAGGCTGGGCTATGATGCTCGCCAGCTCCTTGAGTACCCTGGGGTGAAGATTGTCAGGGCCAGCTGACTTGAAGGTATCCAGCTTCTCAAGATGTTCCTTCAGAAAGTCAGCATTAATGGAGGGCAGGGGATCACCCTCACCCGGACTTCCCGGCCCTGTAGCGGGCATGGGCGTCCCATGGGACTGATGAAAGACTGACGCAAAGTACCTATTTAATAGGTTGGCTTTTTCCTGGGCATCAGTTGTCAGTTGCCCCATCTGGTTCAGACCTGTTTGTAGCGCAGAACTACAAACAATGACGAAGATGATGAAACTAGTGTTGCCGCATGCGTATGTTGGAAGCATGAGGGACCATGTAGGATGGTCAATGTCAATCAGACCTTGGGTGCCCAAAGGAGGGCTGTAACAGCATTCATAGATGATGTGGTCAGCCATTTAAGCTTAAGCATCACACCTGCAGCCAGCATCACTGATCAGGCCCTAAGAGTGTGTGCATGCCTTAAACTATCCAATGCCTGTTCTGAGACAATTAAGAGCAGTCCAGGCCCTGTGGGATAGCTGCCATTCTGAGGGGGCAGAAGCTGGAGTTGGGGATGAATTTCTTTAGCCACAGTTCCTGTGCAGCATATTTCTTGCTCCACTGATGGGAGGTTCATGCTGTAGGTGACATGCCACCTGTAGATCAAGGACTTGCGTGTTGCTGACCGACTTGCCAGCTTTTCAGCGGATGGTGAAGGTGATCAGCTCGTGGTCGCTGTAAGTATACAGAGGAAAATAGGTAGATATACATACCAATATAGATACAAATTTTTTTAGACATGCTGTTCACCCAAAACTTCAGTTGCAGTCTATAGGAGATGTGAGTATTCATATTAAGCATTGCAGTGCAAATGTTGTATATGTGGTTTATCCAATTTTGTATTTGTATCTAGTTTCAATTGTTCCTGGTACATGGGTATTGTATGCATCTTTTGTTTAGCATTACACAGTTGGAGTGTGCATGGTTTCTTGAGACAAATCGTTTCTATAGTGAATTTATAGAGCACTAACTACTGGTTACTATGCTGGTCACTGGTTACTCCTAGGGCACATTAAGTGGATAGCAGTTTACTTCACTTTCAGAAGTCCAATCAAACATTGACTTTACTGAGTAGACAAGCCCGAAGAGTATGAAAGAATTTGCTCGAATTTGCTCTGATTTATTCAAATACTGTTCAAACAAAGACACAAAAAGTCTATCAGAGATCTGGGCCCGGAAAAGTTAAAAACAAAGTACAGGTGGTAGCATAAATTAAAAACAAAACAAAAATCATTTTATTATACACAAAACCAGTACTTTGAGAGACAGCTGGAAAAGAAACAATGTCAGGTGGTAGAATGTATCTCAGCCAGGTCTTAATGAAGCCAATGGAAGTCATATTTTAATTAACTTTGGTGGACAGGATCCTGGATAATTATGGAACTGACCTGAATGCTAAGGACATATAGTAAAAACAACTGAAAATAATAAATATGTGAAACATTAATATATAGATAGAGATGTATGACCAACGCAACCAACCAGTTCAGACATCTCTCTGTTTTTGACTGCTAAAATGCAATTCTTATTTCATGATCAGCTAGGTTACAGCCATGTGTCCTGTGTGAAATATGCAGTACATCAGGCATTTCAAATTGCAGAGGTTGATAATAAATGCTGACTTCTGCTGAGATTAAATTATGACTTACAATCTAATATTGTTCAGCTAAGATTAAATGTTGCCAGCCATTTCCAAACAACTCAGACACTATCTGTCGCATATAAGATTTACACTCTTCAATCCATCCAAATCAGAATGTTCTCCCCTATGCAATGTTACTCTTGCTCATAAATGACCGTGTCATTAATTTCCACAACAGAAGGCAGTCTCCTTGGGGTAATACACCTGCATTGGGTTTCTACAAAACATAAACTATAATCTACGGTAAATTAAAAACTAAGTCCTCTCAATATTGCATTAGCAAGAGCATTATATAGTTGAGAGTTATTCATGAATTCCATCCAGCCAATCAATAGTCATACTTGTTGGTAATAGAATGTCAAAAACTGGAATACTGCACCAAAACAACAAAGTCATTGGCGCCCTTTTGGCTCTTTTTCTGTTGGGCTAAATTGTTCTTTCTGTTACATCACTGTAAATCCATATTAAATCTAATGAAGTTGGATTTTGAGGAAAAGGTTGAAAGCTGTAATTAAGAATAGAATTAGGTCCTATTATTCTAACAACTAACATTTGCAGCAAAATTACTTTGATTTTAACATTAATTTTAAACGTACAAATGCTATATTTTCTCACTACCTTGCTTTTCTTTTAAAGTGTGATGTGCAGGTAGCAAAACCACTGCCAACTGTTTGATCCAATAGCACATATACCAGTCTATTTGATTAGGTTCCCATGTCCTCTCCTGTGCTGGTCTCTGAATTTAAGATACACAAAGGTGATTTAATAACACAGCTGGAAGTTCCTGACCTGAACTAACCACTAGCCCAGCAGATTCTGAAATCAGAGTGGAGTCTCTTGAGTACAGAGGCAAAGACAGTGGTGCATGGTACTGTCTTGATGTATCAAACCAGAAAAGACGGTTATTTTTTAATTTAATCCAAGCTTTAGAATGGCCTAAAACTACAGCAAAAAAATCTTTTGCACTTCTTTAACTTTCAGATATAGGTATGAAATTTTTAGTTTTACTTGATTAAATCCAAGAAGTTGAAGCATTCAACCATATATGCTCTTCAGGTCTATTTACTCTAGGGAAACACAGCCACTGAAATTTAATGGCAGTGATCCAAACCATGATGAACTGAGGCAATTTCGTTTTTGTTGACCATTGCTCCAGGTCATTGTAATTTAATGAGTAGTAATCCTATTTAAAATATGTTATAGGCAGCAAGGTGCCTGCTGGGAGAAAACTGCTACACATGAACAGATCAATATGCATTGTGTGCATTCGACCATTCAATAATCGATTCACCCTTGTTATGAGAAAATAAATGCTAAAGTCCTAAAAGTTAATTTCTATAGAAAGCTTTTACAAGGCTATCAAATTATTAAAAGTTTTCATCAGTTCTCTCTCTCTCTCTCTCTCTCTCTCTCTCATCTTTGAGCAGTACCAGAAGCAATTTACAACATCCTATTCTGTCCTAGATGCTAAATCCTAAATTCAATCTTAGGCAGGAAAACAGAAGTTGTGGACCAAAGTCTGTTCTTATTCATACTGCAGCAAATCACTGAAGAAAATGAAATGAATCCCAATACATACCAAAATAAACAGAGAACAAAAGAATTACAACTTGATTGGTGAAGACATTTCAATAGGTTGTCATGATCCCTTCTTTAACTCATTTCACCTTTGCGTTAGTTTGTTAAGAGGTGAGAATATCGCAGTCTCAGGCACAGTGAAATCTTTCACGTCATAGGACCCAGTTCTATCTTGCTTCTGTGGTCCATGAGAGGTCCTCTGGGCTGAAGTTACCACTCAACAGAAGGGTGACAAAACTGCTCCATAAATGAGTAGACATCAATAAATAAATGCAAAATCATCATAAAAGGTTATTTTAAAAATCACACTGAGAGAGCTAGATCTTTAGCTTCCATGAAGTACCATGGTTGCACTTAAGCCAGGGAAGGAAATCAGGTGACATTTTTTCCTGTTGCATTCAAAATTCTGAAGTCTTATTCTCTACTCTGTTAAGGCTACTTTATGGCCCTACAGGCATTCAGCAAAGCCTTAAAATTCCTAAGATGGTCAGTAAAGGATTTTCCTGCATACAGTAAACTACAACAACTATGTTAACCTCCTAGAGTAGTAGTATGGTGGAAATTGGTATCTTTTACAATAAGAACTTGTCCTTGTAGTACATCAGAACCATAAAGTCAAATTCCTCCAGAGCCATAGACAACCACCAACACAACAGAATCTGGCCCTTTATATCTAAGATGCCTGGATCTCTTGTTTACACATATGTTAGTAGTTTCATTTCTACAGCAGAAATTTTAGGAAATGAAATGTGTTGTTTATGCTAATATGTGTTTTTTAGAAACCTCAGTTATTTGGAATGAGCTCTCATGCTCATTGTAAATAATTAAGTCTTTCATATCAAAAATCACAAATATTAAGCTGGCACTTCAATGCTTACCACCCTAGCATCTCAACTGCCAGGTGCTAATGGTGTTTTTATTGCTATACTATAAAACCATAATTCATCTGCTAAGACATAAACACTACTTTTTCTCTGTGCTAGCTTTCACTGTACTTAGATGAAGAACAAAGCCATTTGTATTTCTCATTGCTGTGCTGTACTGGGCTTCTCTTCTTTCAGGTCAACATGATGCTGCAGTCAGTTTGGGAAATGGAAACCATCATAAGACTACAAGAGACAGAGAGTGAATGACAGTCCCTATATTTAGTCAGGACTCTTGTGGTAGATGTAATATCTTTTATTAGACCAACTAGATAGTTGCAAACATATTTTTTGCAAGTGTTCAGGCTCACACACCCTTCCTCAAGCAAAGGAGAATGCAAAGATTGTAAAATTTCTCCCAGGTAGAAATGAAACTTCATATTGCACAGGAGGACTGGAGGATGGTATAAGTCAGAGGCAGCCAAAATATGGCTGCAGGTTGGACCCAGCCTGCCAATCACTTTCATCTGGCACACAGGGCCCACCAACAAATTGTGCCCCACCCAGCCCTTCCACCCACTATGGTGGGAGCAAGGTGCCCATATGTAAATGCAGCCCCAAAACCATACCCTATTGCCTGGCTCCCACTCTTGAGGGAGGAGGGGCCTGGCCAGCCAGCATGCAGCTTCTATGCATGGCTCCTGCTGTCGCGGCCCCTGGGACCTGCTCTCTTCCCTGGTCTCCTGTTGGCTCTGGGCAGCAGGTAGGGAAGCAGTGGGGGTGGGGCAGGAGCTGGGAGGGAGCATGGAGCATGGGCCTGGGACTGGTTGCAGCGCAGAGCCTGCCCTCAGGGGGTAGGGGGTGGCATGTGGGTGTGAGGGAGAGTTGGGGGTGTGGGGACCCCCAACATACCCCCCATGGTGCACAGCCCTGGAAGGCAGTGGCAGCAGCACCAGGTGGGGTGCTCAGGGTGCAGGCACCCAGGTGTGGCTCCAGCCAGTGCTGCATATTGCAGCGAGGGGTGCAGCTTCCGTGAGGCTTCCTGTATTGCTGGTGGCTCCCTGCCACTCATGGGCAGCCCCTGGACTCACACAGCAGGGGAGGAAACCCCATGTGCTGGATCCAAGTGTCTTCCATGCCAGGGCTGCACAGCACAAGAGAGGAACTTCAGGCTCCAGAGCTAACTGCCTTCCCTGCCTGGGGCTTCCCTCCCCTGCAGTGCAGCCCCAGCAGGGGAGGCACCGGGCTCCAGCATGTGGGGTTTCCCTCCCTGCTGTGCTAGTGAAGGGGCTGCATGAGTCGCAGGGAGCACCAGTGATACAGGCAGCCATGTGGAGGCTGCATCCCTTGCTGCAATGTGTAGCACTGGCAGGAACCGTCCCTCACCAGGCACCTGCACCCTGAGTGCCCTGCCCACTGCTGCATCATGGGGGGAGTATGGGGGGGTCCCCACACCCCCCAAACCTCCATCACTCTCACACCCTACCCCCACAACCCCCCACATATACACAACCCCCCAACATACCCTATGCCCCCCACACACAGCCACACTAGGGGGAAGGACTTCTGGTGGCAAAGGTCAGGGGTTAGGGGGTAGGGCTTCCAGTCAAAAGATGGTGACAAGGGGTGGGGTAACTGTCAAGGGGCGGGAGTACTCATGTGGCCCTCGATGGTGCACCAAAACCCATTCCTCTACCTGAAATAATTGCCTGCCCCAGTATAAAATTCTCCTGGGTGGGAAAGTGCATTTTATGCAATTTTGTCCCTATATTTTTCCTTTTTGTGCTGATAATATGTGGAATATTTGTCAGTTACTTCAATGTTACCAGCTTTCTTTCCCTTCAGTTCAGTAGCTACCTATACCAAGGAGCTGTTACCAATCAGTATAAGTTAAATCAACCCTGAGGCTAATCTAATTTATTCCAAAGGCTAAATATGCCCTCAGGACTGAAAGCATGTAAAATGTTTTCAATCACCTGCTATCTCTCCTGTTGAAAGTGGACTCTCTCTTACCATGATCTATTATCACGTAGCAAGCCCCATCTATGACTGGTACTACTGATGAAATATGATCTCAACCAGATCAAGGATTTGAGCCTGCATGCTTAAAAAATATACACCTTTGCTAGTTCCTAACTGCCTGTCACAGAACATAAAGTAATATTCAAGAGTGTACCAAATACCTTGATAAATAATAGGCCTTATAGTTTCTTTTTTCTGTCAAATTCCCAAATGTTCTATTCTAACATTATCAAAGTTTAGTTCTGAATCCCTCCAGACCAAGATAACAGCTGTTCTTTCTTACCTTGTAACTCTGCTGAAGTTGATTAAGTTCTTTCTCATAACTCCAACTTGTAGACATCTAAAATTAATGGCTACGTTAATTCTTCTGTGCATCATCTTTCATTGTAATTTGCCTTCTGGACAGATACTACTTAGTGACTTCACTCCAGCCTAGAAGACTGGCTCCTTTTTTGAGCTGATGTCAGTGTTAGTTCTGCGCTTGCAAAGGTCAAATCTCTTTGTTATACCCTAAGGAGAAACTCAACTCATATGAACTAGGCAGTGACCAAATGTATTAATTAAAATGATCCAGTATGACAAATTTTTGGTCATTAACCCCTAAAAAAGCTCTACAAATTTATAAAAATCTGAAAAACAATGAGTCTTAATGCCTTCTACAGAAAACCAAAGACTGAATCTTGAATCTTCCCATAATGTGTTGAGAGAGTAAAGGGTGAATAACAGCACACACATTCACAAAGGGTGCAGTTCACGCTCAAAAGAACAGATTACACCTTATTTTTTAAATGGAACTAAAATGCTGCATAGATCTCATGATAGCTCTGTGGTTAGAAGTGACTTTCACCAACTGCTCAATCTGAATCATGAGAATGAAGCCCGTAGCAATTATGGGGGTCAAAGGGGAAAATGGTTAATTTAGTATCATTCAATAAAATGTGTTGTGAAGAATGGCTAAAACATAGAAAGCAACTGGAGTTGCACCAGTATAATCCCAGTAGGAAATCATGATCATAACACATACTGATACCCCTGTGCTTGCTTTTTCCAAGAACATGAAGATGGGAAGTTTTGGTTGACAGGTATATTTGGGAAGGAGCTTCATTTGACACTATATGCCAAAACATTGGCCTTTATCAAGCTTCTCCTGGTAAAAAAAATAGTTTTAAGAGAAATTTTAAACGATGTGGAATTGGTAACAAACATGATGTCTCTCTGAAAGTATACAGTGGATGCATCTGCAGAAGACACTAAATGTGCAGACTAATTCTACTGAGCATTAGCATGGCAGGCAAAAATTGTGCTAATGCGTTAATGTGCAGTAGCATTAGTCTACTGCTCATTAGCATTACAAACAAGCATGCACTGGAACTACTGCACAGTAGCACCAATTACAGCGCATTTAGTACCTGTTATTACAGGTACTAAACTTAATGAGCCGTAATTATGGCAAGAGGGCTGGTGACTTTCAAACAAACAACGGGGTAATTACTCTGTATGCGGGGAAGAGAGGAACAGAAATGATCCTGCCTTAGGCACTCTGTGTATTTGTTCTAGACCTATAATTATCAGCAGACTTGATGCTACCAATGCTTTTTCACAGTAAACTGAGCAGCTTGTCCCAGGCTAATTCCCCATGTGAAGAGGGAACCCACTTTCAGTGGAAGAGACCAGGAGCTTAAAGAGGGAAGTTTTATCTTATGAAAAAACAAAAAATTACTGTAAGTACAGCAGCAACAGACTCAAGTCCTAAATTTTATTTTGAGGTATATACTAATGGGGGGAAATGAGGAAACAATACCCTTTGGTTAAAAAACATGGACCTTATGAAGCTGTATAAATCTAGGTTTTATGAAAATCCCGGAAAAGATCTAGAAGTTTTACATTCTCCACTTCACTCCACCTCTATCAAATCCCTCCCCTTCCCCAGTGATTTTAATAAAATTAGAGCATGGTTATTTACTGAACCATAGTCCATGCAAAATGCAAAGGACTTGCTGTGCAGATATGTGTATGAGCCCAAAGGGTACATCACTGTTGACATGGA
>NW_005842051.1:1347449-1347877 GCF_000455745.1 Alligator sinensis
CTGCACCCCCTGGGAGTCCCATCTAGCCATGTGATGAAGCTACTGAGCTAAGCCCCAGATTCTCCAGCTAGTGCTCCTCCATTTGTTCTTGTGACTACTGATGTAGTTACTGCAGTTTTTTCATAGATTTCATAGATGTCATAGACATTAGGGCTGGAAGGGACCTCGGAAGATCACCGAGTCCAGCCCCCTGCCCAAAGGGCAGGAAGTCAGCTGGGGTCATAGGATCCCAGCAAGATAAGCATCCAGTTTCCTCTTGAAGGTGTTCAATGAAGGCACTTGAACCACCCCCAGTGGCAGGCTGTTCCAGACCTTGGGGGCTCAGACAGTAAAGAAATTCTTCCTTATGTCCAGCCTGAAACAGTCTTGTAGTAGTTTATGACCATTTGACCTAGTCGTCATCCCTTGGGGCACTCTGGTGAACAAAC
>NW_005842051.1:1350381-1381975 GCF_000455745.1 Alligator sinensis
GCTAAATTTAAAGCCTGGTGGAGCAGGTTAGCCAGTCTGGCTGAGAAGAGCCTCCTCCCCAGCGGAGAGAGGTAGAGGCCGTCCCTTCCCAGCAGCTCACTGCCTCTCTCACCAAAGAGCAGACTGTGGTCATGGAAGTCAAAACCTTCCTGATGACACCAGCACTGCAGCCTTTGGTTCACTACCTGTATCCTCCTCTCCCTCCTCAGCCCATAGCCCAAAACCGGAAGCATCGAGGAAAACACAACCTGCGCCCTCAACCCCTTAATCCCCGCTCCCAAATCCCTGTAGTGCCTCATGACCCAGCTGGGAGGGTTCCAAGTTGTGTCATTGGTGCCCGCATGGATGAGGAGCATAGGGTAGTGGTCAGTGGGCTGGAGGAGTTTAGGGATCTTCTCTGCAATGTCTCAGATACAGGCTCCTGGAAAGCAGCAAACTTCCTGGGATGAGGGCTTGGGGCAGCAGATTGCCCCCTCCGTCCCCCTCAGGATGGAGTCTCCCACGACAAACACTGTGTTTTGTCTTAGGGAGAGTGGGGGCAGTTGAGTCTGTGTTGCCTGCAGGAGCTGGCAACTTAGCAGGCTCTGCTGGGGTTGCAAGAGGTTTATACCTGTTGCAAAGCTCCAGCAGGGCAGGGGCCTTGGTGCGGTGGGTCTTGGGTCCCTTGACCACCTTGGTCCAACCCCGGGTCTGGACAGAATGGTAGGTCCCCTGGTCCTTCCTTGTCCTGGAGGGAGACCATGGTCTACCCTCAGTCTCCTGGGGCAGTAGGAGTCTATCTCCTGCTTGCAGTCCCTGATGGCATGCAGTCTCTGGACTGTGGCCTGGAGCTCCTCCAGCTGGCGTGCCAGAGACCCCTAAAGGGAACAGACCCCACAAGGGGAGGTAACCATGCTCCCAGGCCCCAGAGCCTGAAAAAGGCAGCGCCCGCAGCCGAGAGACAGGGGCTCCGTCTGCGTGGAGCCCGGAACCAGGGGCTCCGTCTGGGTGGCCGTCTCTGAGGTGCCAGAGGGGAGGGCCGTGGAGCCTGAGGGGATCCTCGGGGTGCGACGTGTGCCCATCCGTGTCATGCCTCTGGGAGGCTGGCTATGGCTGGGACTGTCTACCCTGGGGGGTGCGCAGGCAGGGTACTGGGCCCTCCCATGCGAACTCCATGCTAACTCACACGCCGGCAGAGAAGCGTGCCTGTTTGCGCAGCCTGTTCGCGTGGCTCCGGTCGCGTGGCTCCCTGGGGGGCTGGGCAAAGTAGGGGCCTGGGCAGGGCTTGACCCGGCCCGGCTCCACTCAGCCGCCTCCTCCCACTCACTAAGGGTTAGCCCCCTCTCTCCATGGGCCCCGCTTACCTCCGGCTGTGCTGGGGGTCGGCGGGGGGCTCCGCGGCTGCTGGAGGGTTTCTGGGGGGCTTCGGGGGAGCAGGGGTGCAGCGGGCTTTCACCCACATGTCTCTCACCGCTTCCGAGCCTAACTGGGGCTTTTTCCCTGTCGGCGGGCCCTTTTAAACTGCAGACATGCTCAGTGGGCCTGCCATCGAGGAAGCTGCTCTTGGGGCAAAAAGGGGACCCTGCCCGGGATTTGGGGGACCCTGCCTTACTGGAGGGGGACAGGTGAGTACCCCCCCCTACCTCTCTCTCTCAAACATCAATGATGATGAAAAGCAGAATCCTACCAGGAAGAAAGGAGGTAAGATAGTCATTGATGGTTGGACAAAGGAAGCCTTACAGTAAAAGGGATGAGGTACGATACAAGTACAAGGATGAGGTACAATACAAGTACTGTATACTGAAAGTGTGACACACTCCATCCTAGAGTGGAGATGAAAAGGAGATTCTCTCAGTGGAGAAAATTAAACACCTCAAAGCAAGAAACAGTCAATAAATGAGAATAAGGAAAAATATTACATGTGTGTTTGCTTGTAATACATTGTTTCTCTCTGTGTACCTTCCTTACTATCTCCCTGTTGGGATAACAAACTATTTAAAATTGCAATATGTGAAATAAATTAGTAAAAACAAGAACTTTCCCAAACTCTTTTTGTTCTCAAACAGAATATTTTCTGATCCTTGGGAAAGCTTGTAAGCCCTTTGTATGTGTATCTCTGGTGGGGGTGAAATTGTTCTAATTGTATTTTCCTGCAATTGCCTTAAGCCAGAGGTGAAAAAGAAAGGTCCTAGCTTCAATTCAGCACTGAATCCATCTCAGCAACAGCCTCCAACAGCTTTTTGTATTATAAAATTAGCGATCAAGGTAGTAATTCTCCAGAGAATGAAATGTAAATGAATACAACCAGGGTATCTTCTGATGCTTTTCCCTAAAACATCTGGCCCAGGTCAGAAAAGAATGACTGGTCTGTACCAGTATAGGAATCACTGTGTGCTTAGTTTCACCTGCCAACTTACCTCTTGAAGTTAATGCTACAATTAGCTCGCTATGCACTAAATTCAGACACCTGGGCTGTATCCACAAGAGCTCAGATGTTCGGTTCCCCAGGTTCAACCAGCAGAGGGACACCTTGTGGCACTGCTAGTTGTCCCTGGGGAACACCTGTGCCCCATGCCCTTTGGCATGAGGCAGGTTACCCCAGATGGGGTAGAAGCAGCTGGGGCCAGCCCTGGGCTGGCCCCAGCAGCCTTACCTAGGGTCCTGGGTATCTCCTGGAGCTGCAGTAGCAGCAATCCAGCTCCTCACGGCCTGGCCAGTTTTGAGCAGCGCACATAGCAATCCTGCTGTCCTGCCCCCGGCCAGGCTCCAGTTTTGAGCACACGCACATGTGCTGCTCCATCTTTTTTTTCTCAGGGGTTTTTTGATCAATGGATATCCAGGGATCAAAAAAATAACCCCACACTGCTCCCTTACAGCATGGAGAACTGCTAAAAGAGCAGTATGTGGTGCCACAGATGTGTCTGCAGCACCACGATGCCGCACGGCCGCACTCGTCTAGATGTGACCCTGCAAGCAGTGCTGAACCAGAGACATACCCAAGAAATGATGTCTGGAGGTTTGATGACTATAAAAGGCAGTAGGTGTTATAATGCCTTCAAGCATACTGGAGGGAGTACACTCCCCTGCAGTCTAGCTACATCTTTTTGCAAGGAGTTGTCTGAATTTAGACCAGACTACCAGGGGTTATCCCAGAGACCACCCACTTTGAGTCTCCCTCTGCAACACCAGTAGAGGCTTTTTTTTTCTCATTCAGCATAACAGCTTGATAAAAAGGTTTCTTTCAGAACTGAAAGTCTAGCCCAAGTGAGACCAATAAAGAGAGAATAAATTTGAAGAGGTAAGATGCAAATTGAGATTGAGAGAACTATAAAAACCTAAACAAAAATAGACAAAGATGTTAGACCCATAATAAGAAATCTGTAATATTAACAACAGTTTTAAACCCCAGGATTTACACCAAGAGGAGGCAAAAGGACATTCAAGAAAAAGAGAACTCTGAAAGTATGTTTGCACATTCAGACTGAAAATTTAAGATACCATTCAAATTATATAATTGGAAGATAAGGTTGAGGGAGTGACATCCTTGAAAAGATCTGAATAATTATTATCTTATATTGGTCTTCACCACATAGTTCTGAGGCAAATACTTGCATAGGAATAATGCTTTATCACCTTCTGCAGAGCAGCTGTAGCAATAGCTATAGGGGTAAGAGCAGAAGTGTTTCACTTCAAGCTACTATAGGATATCTGGGGACAGCCTGACAAATCTCATTTCCCTGGAAGGACCCAATTTCAGAACCTGATGCCCAAATCTGATCATTCATTCTTCTAGCATTGTGGCCTCTCTTTATCTCACTTGATAGAATTTGTTTTTTTGTCTCTTAATACAAAATTTGCTCCTTTTTTAATAACATAGTACATTCACCACCACCATATTTCTAGACTGCTACTTGATACGTGTTAAGCTGTAGGATCAAGGAACTAAAAGGTGGCTCAGAATTATCTTTACCTCACATACTGCATTGTGTAAACCCTACCTAAAGAATGGGTGTTGGATTTTAACAGGACAAAATTCATCACATAATTGGTAACTACAGCATTTCTTAGCCTGGATAGCTGAGCTATTCAACCTCAATAGTCTCTCAGTACTCTGTTTTGAAGGACTGTTTTTTTTAAGAGGTGGTGGTTTTCACTTCTTCATTCTTATGGGAAAGATAGTAAAAGGAGTAAATTGATCAGTATTGAGGTATCCAAAAGGAAACTGATCAAATGCTCTCTTGTTCTGGTAATTCATTATACTTTATTTTATTATTTAAAGCTCTGGAAACAGTGACAAATGTTGTAGCCTATCTGACATAAATATGTATTTATTATTTAATGCAACTATCATACCAGAGGAGTGGAAATTTAAAGGAGTTCATAATTTCTGGAATTACTTTAGACTAGAGGAACCCATTTACTTCCCACAGTAAAGGGGAAAATAACTGAGAAAAGCCAGAAATATGAGGCATCTTTATGAGACAGCTTGACAAAATAGCTTGATAGCTGATTTATCCTATGTAGAAGTGCAGGTAGTATAGCACCTTGCCTTGAAGTAACTCTCTCAAGAATTCTTGCTACTGATTATCTATTACCAAAGTCTGAAACATTATAAAAGTTTAAAGTTGTGTATATCCTTTAAGCTACACGATGATGGGAATTAGCAGAAAACAGTGACATGGTCAAATTATTCTGTATTCACTTTGAATGGGTTAGCAGTTTTCTGCACAAATTGTTTTCTGCACATACTGACATGCAGAAAGTAATTTTTCTTGTTGTTTTCAAATAATCTCAGCCTTCTAGTGATCCAGTCCAATTCTAAATCCCAGTCTAATTTTAATTCTAAAATGCTTTGATTAATTTGATGTATCCACATTCACATAGGTTTGCAACCTTTACTGGCTCCCTGGAATAAGCATAGGTCTCGGTTCTGATATTAGCATACAGGTTTAATGTCATGGAAACAAATTTCCTCTTGTAAATTTGTTATCACCCTTATTATTAAAAATAATTATATGGTTCCCACAACAGTGAAAGTTATGAAAATTGACAGGTCTTTGATATGAACAGAGATCTTGGTTTTCTCTGTTTAAAAATAGCAAATTATCTGATAGATAGATAGATAGATAGATAGATAGATAGATATTGCAAATTCTCTGATTAAAAAATCCCCATATCTGAGTTTTTCCATGATTAAAATGAAACACCACTATATACATAGGTATCAGTTGACCACAATGTTATATTGATATGTTTATCATTTTAAAGCAATTTGGAAGCCTACCAGTCCCTCAATCTCTGTCTGTCTGTCTGTCCATAATGCTTTATTCACACTCTGATTGGCTGACAAACATCCAATCAGAGTGCAAAGATGCATTCGGGCAGCAGGTGGCAGCACAGTGGAGCACCACCATGATTGAAGTGACACAGGAGATGGAGCGGGGGGCGGGGGAAGGTGAGGCCAGCACAACTGGCCTAGCCCCCACCACCTTGCTCTCTGGAGGCAGCAGCAATGGAGCAGAAAGAACAGGCGGGGCAAGGCAGCAGCACTGGCCTCACACCCCCTGCCCTCCCCACCTCCCTGCAGGTGTCAATGATGTGGGGGGCAAGGCCACTAGAGTTATTTTTGCCCCCCACTCACTCCATGGAGGTGATGGCGGTAGAAACAACATGGTGGGGAGTGGGGTTGGGATGCCATGGGTGGGCGAGGCCACTGTTGCTGGCCTTGGCCCGTCCCTCCCCCTTCCATCATCACCACCTGCAGGGCCAACATGGAAGTGGTGGGGGAGGAGCAGGCATGCTGTGGTGGTGGCGGTGGTGCTGACAGTGGGGGGGAAGGAAGGAGTGGTGCTGCGCCCAAGGTGGTGGGGGGAGAAGCTGGCCAGCTGTGGCAGCAGAGGGGCAGCAGCAGGCCTAGCCCAACGCAGCCCAATGCAGCAGTGGCTGGGGGATGGGGGGAGTAAGCCTCCTCCTCCTCTTGGGCCTGGGCCCACTACTCCCCCACCCCATCCCTCACATCGGCCCCGAGCCCAATCCTCCCATCCCCCTGCTGCTGGGTCAGCCCGGGCCCACTGCTCCACCCCACCCCCTGCCATAGTGAAGCAGCAGGAGGGAAGGGGGGAGGGGGCCTAGGTGTGGGGGGCACGGGGCTCCATTCCTCCCCCCTCCCCTCATCATTCTTGATGGGCAATTGGCCAGTAATAAAAAAAATACATTCTAAATACCTATACATTTTGGTATTTGATTTTGGGTTTTTTATCATGGAAAATCAGAGTTTCCCCTGCCCGTGCACACACCAGGACATGGTTCCAGCTGAGTTTCTCCACCCCCCCATCCCCCCCACACTTCCCCCACTGCTCTGTGGCACTGAGCAGCCCTGATATGCTGGTGCCCTGCCCATGCCATTGCCCCTCACTCCCAAGCCACAATGCCCCCCCAGCCCTGTTGGTGCCACTCATTTCCCACCTGCAGCCCCCTGGGCCCTGCTAGAGCCCCTCACTCCCCACCCACAGTCCTCTTCCCCCCTCCCCACAGCTCTGCCAGAGGGGCATCCAGCTGCCAGAGCTATGGGGCCATGGACCCAGGTCTGCACCCCCCTGACCCCTGCAGCAGGCCTCCAAACTCTAGCTGCTGCCCACAGGAGGCAGCAGATTCTGTGGCAGAGCAGAGCATGGCTTTCCCTCCCTCATGTGCAGCACAGCCAGTGTGTGGCTGGGCACCTGTGGTGCCTGCCACTCAAATGGCCTGAGTAGGCAGCAGTGCAGCCTGCAGGTGACTGCTGGACTAATCAAGAGTCACATGGGCAACAGGAGGCTACCTGATTGGAGGATGGGTCTAGTTGCTTGTACATAAGAGCAGGCCCTGAGTAGTAAAAGGGGCAGTTGCTGCAAGCAGCCTGAGGCAGAACATCATCTGGTTGGAGCTTCTGTTTAAGAACACATGGAGGTACAGGGCAGGAACTATGGGGATGGCAGGAGGTTCTTGGTCCTGGGAAATGAACTAAAACTACATGGCTGGGGTTGGATGATGTGGTGGGTCTGCTTCTGGCAGGGCAGCTTCCAGGAAATGCCACACCTGTATCTCCCCAGTGAAGGGCAAGTATGGGGTGACCAAAATGCCTCAGCCCCCGCTGCCCTGCTCCCCTTCCTGTGGAGGGGAAAGGAAGGCTAGGGGAGCACACCCTGAGAGGAAAGCAAGGGGCCTAGGCCCACTGAATGGGGTCTGAGGCAGGGTCCAGGTAAGTCAACAGCTGCCTGAGGCCCAAAAGGGTCCAGGTACTTTGACAGACACCTAAGGCCAGAGCAGCCATAGGCTGAGTTAGTGGGGGCCCAGGTAAGTCGTCAGACACCTGAGGCCCAGAGGCCCCAGTGAGGGGGCAGAGTAGTAATGACCCAGTGGCCATGTAAAGTAGGGCCTTAAGACAGTCTAAAGGGATCCACATAAGCCAACCAGAGTAGCAGCAGCTGGCAGCTGTGTACAGTAGGGCCTTAAGAAGGTCTGAAGAGCTGCACATGGGCTGACTGGACTAGCCTCAACCAGCAGCCATGTAGAGTAGGGTCTTAAAATGGCCCAAAGAACTACTATGGAGAAAACTTACCCAAGTCGATGGAGAGGCAGCAGGATGCCATGCCAGCAGCGGAGCACGGAGAGAGTGAAACCACGGTGGCTGGAGCTGCTGTGGGCAAAGATCAAAGCGAAAGCCTGCAGTGGAGCCGGGAGGAGTCAGGAACAGCTCCCGCATCTGCCTGGGCGTGCTTTATAAAAGCATGCCAGGGACGATTGGCCAGGTGGATGCCCGGCACCAGGATAAAAGGCACGGCAGGAAGGAAGCCAGGGGAACTGGAAGCAGCATCTCCAACCAGCTCAGAAGAGCCAGGATGCACAGATGCTTCCAACGAGGGAACATGGTGGCTCCCATGGAAGGTGAGCACGACAGGAACACCAGGCCAATGAGGGCCCAAGGAGTCACTCGTGGGGCCAGTGTGAACAGAGGACAGCAGCAGCAACTGGGACACCAGCAGGAGCAATGGGGATAGAATTCTGACATGCACAGCAGATGGCAGGTACTGAACCTGGGGAGGAAACAACACAGCAAGGAAGGTTGAAGCCTGGGCGGAGACAGACGCCGCATAAGCCAGGAGCAAAGAGGGACCGCGGGAGATGCTCAGGACTAATATCATCAGTGACCAATGACCACAACCCCTAAGGGACCGAGCACCAGGGAGGGCCATAACATCGACCCTGATGAACAACACCACAGTTGGCATTAGGCAGGGTATATGGGAGGTGGAGCCCCAAAAAGACTTACCGCGAGGACAACCGAGGGGAAGTACCAGGGGAGGCAGGACCAGACATCATCCTCCCTATAGAAAACTATTTACCATCAAAGACATGGCAGGCGAGACCCCTGGGGGAACCGACTCGAGGTCACTTCCAATCGCCTGGCCGTGCAGCCCAGGAAGCCATGGCAAATTTTGAGAGGAACCTAAATGCATAATGCTCGGGGGGATAGGCACGGAAGGTTACAACTACACACAAGCTGACTGGATTAGGTGGAGTGGAAGCCCCAGTAAAGGGACATGAATTAAGGTGCAGGCATGTCGAAGGATGCTTGAGGCCTAGTTGCTCCAGAGGCCAGAGTGGCCCAGTAAGGGGCTGTGGGAGTGATATTTGGATGCCATCTGCAAGGCATAGGACATGGGAGAAGGGGAGGTTTGGAGCCAAGTAATATGCCCTTGGCATCAGGCTTTAAAATGGGCAGCCTCCTGTTTAAAAAACAAAACAAAACAACTTATTGTTTACATCAAGGCATGGCAGACAAGTGTAGGTGGGCAGACTCCCCAGACAGGGAGGTGGGCCAGCATGCTAACCAGCCCCAGTAGTTACCTTGTTACACAAAGCAGAGCCCGTGGGAGGGGATGGATGTGGGGTGCCTGTTGTGGGCTCACGGCTCCCCACTCTGCTGCCTTCCCTCTGGGGCCTCCACAGCCCAATGGGTGGGATGCAGCTGGGCAAAGCAGTACTGGGTGGGGAAGCTCATTGGTGGGAGCTCCACGCCACCATGGCAAACCCAGATCCTGGATATGAATAAATATACACTGTGGCTCACCTAAAAACCTTTCTAAAAGGGGTACTAAAATGACCCCCTCTGCAACTTCCACTACAATAACTGACTTTAATGATAGTATGCATACCTTCTTAATACAATAACTTTGTTCATTAGTTTCTACAGAAATCTCCAGACAACTGAAGAAATTAAAATGGCAACAAATCCTTACAACCAGCCAAAAATTTCTGCTCTAAGATAACTTTTTCCTTTGGAAAGGGGCAAACATAGTGCCCATATTTAAGAAAGGATAAACATAATACCCATATTTAAGAAAGGGAAAAAGAAGGATCCAGGGAACTACATACTGGTCAGCCTCATCTCAGTCCCTGGAAAAATCATGGAGTAGATCCTCAAGGAATCCATTTCTAAGCACGTGGAGCAGAAGAAGGTGATTAGGAACAGTCAGCATGGATTCACCAAGAGCAAGTCATGCCTGACCAACTTGATTGCCTTCTATGATGAGACAACCGGCTCTGTGAATGGGGGAGACCACTGGATGTGGTTTACCTTGGTTTTAGTAAGGCTTTTGATAGTCTCTCACAACATTCTCACAAGCAGGCTAAGGAAGTATGGGCTGGATGAATGGACTATAAGGTGGATAGAAAACTGACTGGAGCATCAGGGTCAGAGGGTAGTAATCAATGGCTCAAAGTCTAGTTGGCAGACAGTATCAAATGGAGTGCCCCCAGGTTCATAGTGACCTAAACAATTTGTAGGATTGGGCCAAAAGAAATCTCATGAGGTTCAACAAGGGCAAGTGAAAAGTCCTGCACATAGGAAGAAACAATCCCAAGCTGGGGTCTGACTGGCTGGGCAGCAGAAAGGGACCTGGGGGTTACAATGGACAATAAGCTGAATATGAGCCAACAGTGTGTCTTTGTTGCTAAGAAGGCTAATGGCATACTAGGCTGCATTGGTAAGACTGCTGCCAGCAGGTCAAGGGAGGTGGTTATTCCTTTCTATTCAGCACTGGTGAGGCCACATCTGGAGTAGTGTGACTTACGAGGAGAGGCTGAGGGAATGGGGCTTATTTAGTCTTGTGAAGAAAAGAATGAGAGGGGATTTAAAAGCAGCCTTCAACTACCTGAAGTGGGGTTCAAAAGGGGATGGAGCTAGCCTGTTCTTAGTGGTGACAGATGACAGAACAAGGAGCAACAGTTTCAAGTTGCAGCAAGGAAAGTTTAGGTTTGATATTAGGAAGAATTTTCTCACTAGGAGGGTATTAAAACACTGGAACAGGTTATCCAAAGAGGTGGTGAACTATCCCATCTTTGAAGGTTTTTAAGACCTGGCTAGATAAAGCTTTGGCTGGGATGATCTAGTTGAGGATGGTCCTGCTATGAGCAGGAGGTTGGACTAGATGACCTCTTGAGGTCCCTTCCAACCCTAATTTTCTATGGTTCTATGATTCTTTATAAAGCTAAGATATAATTATGTAAGTCAAAACTTTAGATAATAGAGATTTCTCAAGAACTTGTGAAATTGCAAAAATTAATAACTCACCAGATTTTGGCACTAGGCTGAGGAGAAACTGTTTTTTTTCCTAATATTTCATCTGGCCCACAAAGTTCAATTAAAATACAACCTCTCACTTCTACCTGCAAGAAGCTAAGTGGAAATATCCTTGGCTAAGACAGACTGAGCTTGCTGACATAGACTCAGTCATAAAGAGCTATGAAAAGTTTCTATGAATATTCCACAATGTGATTTGTCCCAAGTAGCTACTATCCATAATTCCATACCAAATTCAAAAGTAGAGTTAATGACAATGTATTTGAAAAAACACTGCTGCTCGCTCTGTTCTTGAATAATCTGCATGCAAAATGGCATTTTCTTGGACTGCAGATGTCCAAAGAGATTTCGATTGTTTTGTTCACATTTTTGCTCAGTAGGCTATTTGTTGTTAGTACAATAATTTATGCTAACAGTTTTCAGTCTGAAACTTGTTTATCAAATGTTAACTGCATGTATTTAATATCCTAACCGTGAGCTCCTTTGATTGGGCACATAGGTCAGATGGTTTATTTTTGCTCCCCACTGGGTAAACATAAAACTAAAAACTGAGTTTCCGGAATCAACATTCACATTTAAGAGTTCAAAATCCATGTTCATGAGCATGCCCTCTAAACTAAAAGGTAAGGAATAGAGTGCCTGGAAATGAAGACCTAGCTCTGGGACATGGAAGGAAAAATGAAACCACCTTTTTTCTCTTCCATAATACAAAATCTGAAGACATGAAATTATTCATCACAAAGAATGGTCCAGATCCTCACCTGGTATAAATTGGCATAGCTGTATTGTCTTGCACCTGCTTCTTCCTTCTGCCACATTAGCCAGGCCAAATGAATTTAGCTACTTTTCTCTTTATCATATTATAGTAATTCAGAACGGTCCAATAGC
Organism: Alligator sinensis; assembly: GCF_000455745.1. Lineage (NCBI taxonomy): Eukaryota > Metazoa > Chordata > Crocodylia > Alligatoridae > Alligator > Alligator sinensis. Next base: position 1,361,870 of record NW_005842051.1, read on the forward strand.
ACCTGTGGGCTGCATGAAGCCAGTAAGGCATTAAATTGAGGACCACCCCCACCCCCCGGCTGTCACTCAGCTGCTACTCACACCATTGCTCTGGCTGCAGAAGCAACCAGGGTCTCCAGGCTCCTCCTTCTGACCTTCCCTTTCCCGCCTCCAGGGGGTTTGGAGTGCAGCAGTGTGAGGCCCCACCAGATCCATGGCTCCCACTGGTGTAGCCACCACTAGTGCAGCCCATGAGTCCTCTGGCTGCTTACAAGTTGGACAGCCCTGTATTGAGTTTTTTGAAAAATATTCATTATTCATAGGTATAGACTGAAGCATAGCATACATGCATAATTCTTAGCCTATATGTAGCATCTGAAGTGTTCACTTTGACTTTTTACTATTCATTAGTCCCAGTGATGCTTCTGTTCCCAGATTTGGATGACTGAAACTTGTAAAGTAGCAGAATAATTAACAATGAATAAGGAATGATAACACTTCCTCATAGCACACTTTCTGATACAGTGCTAATACTCATGACTTCTGAGGGATCCTCCCCTAATTTAAAATATCCAGCAGTTAAGCAAATGACCACAAACATTATGGGTACATACAAGCATTATGTCTAGATTACATACAAGCAAATGGCTGGATGTACAGGTGTTCACAGGGTTTAAATCACATCAGAGGTGAACTAACTTTAGATTAAGCTGAGTTAACATAATCTAAAATGGGTTAATCCAGTCTAGTGAATGCTTGAACATGTTCATAGTGTGGGCTGCATCAGTGGGAACTGCACTAGGGGGGGCTACACCAATGAGAGTCATGGGCCCCCCAATACTCCACATAACCTCCTTCTGTGCAGGGAAAGCTCAGCCCCAGACCTACCAGTCCCCACCCCTGTGGACCCACCATCCCTTCCCTGATTTTGCCAACCCTCCTTCCCACCCCCTAAGTTACTTATCTCTGACTACCACACCACTCCTGGCAGCAGTGATGCATGAAAGTACCACTCTTGGTTTAGGTGTAGTGGCTTAGACTAAGCCATCTAAACCTAAACTGGGTTCTACAAATGCTTATTCACACTGTATATGGTGCCAAGAATCCTAGTGAACTGAACTTAGAACTTACATATATAAAAAATTACAATTTTTAACCATTCCATAATCTCTGATAAAAATATAACACATTTAAAATGGAAAGAGCATTGTTCATATATTATATAATCAATCTATGGAGTTCACTACGACAGGATATTACTGAGGTCAGTAAGATACAAAAAGAGATTTGACATTTATGAATAAGAATAGCATCTGCAGTTACACTAGACTAGCTAGAATAAAATTACAAGGGCCATCAATCCACATGCTTCAGGATATAAGATAATCACCAGCTGGTGCCACAGAGAAAATTACCCCTCTAGTAGAAGTACCAAACAATAGGAGACATGACCAATGTGTTATTCCTCCTCAGAAAGATTCTGCATTGACCTTAGTTGGAAATAGGATGTCAGACTAGGTAGTTTGTTGCTGTGTTCTGCAATGAGAAAATTTATATTCCCAACAAATGTCCAGACTAAGAACAAAAAATCACAAATAAACAATTCTTTCTTCATTAAACACTCAAACTCAGTGACTATAGACCTTAAAATAGTTGTCTGATAAGCTGACTTCAACTTTTCAGGGTGGGATAAACTTCAAGGCAATGCAGACATTTCTCTTGAATCCTAGATTCTGCATTTCTTTTGCCTTGTTTACCTTTTTAATAACATTTGGTCACAAACTAAGATGGCATACTTCTGTTGGTCAAAATCCCTAATGGAGAATAAGTACGCTATCATTAAATACATCGAAGAAGTCTGAAATCAGACTTTCCCCTCCCAGACACACAGCATACTCAACCCATACATGACACATCTTCAGGATGGACCTATGTAACTTAGAGATGGTACTTTGTAGTATTCAGCCCTCTATTGCCAAAAACAGTGCTGCTTATTTTGTAATTATGTAGTGCCACTGGAGAGAGAGTACATTTGTATCTATAGATAGACGTAGATGCTGGTATACAAACACACAAGAGAGAAAGGAGGCAAAAGAATATACCTAGAGTACAGATTCAAATTCATAATGAACTATAGTTTGTCTGCCAGAAACAATAGACAAATGACAAAGCAATTTTCACACTTCTTAATGAGATCCCAGGGTAGTTTTCTTAAGCTCAAAACTGAAACTGTTGAATAGATTAATTTAAACTCAAGCTGCTTCTCAGGAAAATTCTGGTTGATTTTTTTTAAGGAAAGTGGTACATATAATACTGGCCAGCAGTACAGTGATGTGTGCACACATAGGAACATCAGGATTTATTATCATGAGTTCAGCATTGATTAACAATATTACAATGAATACCAAAGGAGCAAAGAGTGATTTGTCACTTGCTATAAAATGTAGCTGAATTTGTTTTAGATACTCACAGAGGGTCCAAGGAACTAAAGTAATTATTTTGTGAATGAAATATTGGATGCCCTATATTAATAATAGAGGGTCTTGATCTCCCAAACTCCCCTGGACTATATTCTATGCACACATTTTTTTAAGAAGTGAAATATTTGGTGTTTATAATTTTGAAAAACTGGCTAAAATTGAGCAATTGTATGGACACACCCTATGCTGTGTTTTCCATGCAAATCTTATGGAAATCTTACTTCTTGTTTCTGACCTGCAACACTTCCACTAACAGAGGGTAGATCTTGACCTGTGCTACAGCCAATTTTTACAACTCCAGCTGTACAAGATTCAATAAAATTGCCCTAAATGGACAAATAAAGATTCCCCCACCTATGTGAGGAACTCCCAGCTAGTAGTTCTGTAATATTCCTGGATGTATCTACACGTGCCATTAAGGTGACTTGATAAACTCCAGAACAGTTTGCTCCAGAATTTATCACAACACCTTAATGGTACATGTAGATACTTTAATTGCCGTGGTCCAGGGCATGCTTGCAGATACTGCACCTAGGATCACAGCAATTTGAACCTGGGAGGAACAGCCCTGGGCTGGCAGGGAGTTCGGAGGGGTCAGCCCTGGGCTCTGGGAGGTGGCATTGGGTGGTGGAGGGACTGACTGGGGAACAAAAGTTTAACCCCAGTGGGTGGACCCCTGTGACTAGGCAGCAGGCAGGGGTCTGTCCCGCTGCTGCCTGGGCTGACCAGGTGCAATATACACCTGTGTCAGCATTTACACGTGCGTTTAGGGGCATTATTTTTGCCATTGTATGATAGTCTTACAGTGGCAAAAATTAGTTTGCTACAGTCTAATAGCATCACACGCGTAGACTGTGATGCTTTACACCACAGCAAATTAGTCTACTGTGCAATTAAGTGCACTTGTAAATGTACCCTCTGTATAGGCAACATACCACAAGTCAGAAGCAGGTGGCTAAAGCATCTTTTTTTTAAGTGATTCCAAATTGGCACACTCGTTCTTTGGGACTCATTACAAATTGGCATAAACTAGAGCAGCCATGAAGCTACTATAACCTGCACCAGAAGCTAAACTTGCTCCCAATTATTCTAAAAATCTGAGAAATCTAAAGATGTGTGATCTCCCCTCCCTTCCAGTCCTAGGTCAAGCATAGCTCATTAAAATCAGAGTATCAAGGGCTTCTATTGAATCAAGACAGAAAGAAGAAAAAAACTGTGAATCTCTAGTCTAAGGTAACCAAAATCTTTTTCCATTGTGACTTAAAGATGATTTGAACCCAAATCTCCTGAAGTCAAAACTTACAAAAGTAACCCTCGGCCCCAGCTTTTGCTACCTTATTAACAAATACTCGGCTTCTGTATGTATTTCTTCAAATGTTATAATTTATGGCCATCTGAACCTATAGGAGAACAGTTTTATCCTAGGACCTGTCTATAGAACTGATTAACTGGTTTAATGTAAATTCCTTTTGTGTGATAGTAACTTGAATGATATATTGTTTTGTGGTTATGGTGTATAACTGTGCTTCTCTCATCCTCTTTATAGTGTGATTTGTTAAGCTTTAACCACTATCATTTGTTTCCAATATGTGTGCTGTTTGACTTTATAATTGTTTGATCTATTTTGTGCCTCTTTTCCTTTACTTGTTTGTTTGTTTTGTTTTCCTGTGGTTCCTTCAAACCCTTTTTCTGGTTACGTCATTCTGAATTCATCCCTGATTTTCCCTTTCTATATGTCTTCAAGGAAGGATAATTTCAAATACATACTGATCTTGTCTAAGAACACTAAGGGGTAAATTTTCAGTGCAGTGCTCAGAGATTTAGATGTGCAGTTCCTATTAACATTAATGGAAGTCATGTAGCTAAATTCCTATATACCATGCTGAAACTATAACCCCAGTTCTGTTTTTTAATGAAAATTTCATAAGGATATTTAGCACATGAATTCAGCTGCTGCACATAATTACTAACAAAATTACTGAGTTTTAAGTCCCCAACTGCTTCCTATAAAACATAACTAAGTGTACAACACTAAATATTATGATCTACCAGGTCAACAAGGAGTGTTCAGAAAAGCCTATATGATCCTCCTTTATTCAGGGGCTTCAGAGTGGTAGATGACTTCAAACAAGCCATGGTCAGATTCAGAAGTGATACTGAATGCAGTATAATGTAGGTCTGATTCCCAAATGTAGGCCTAAGTTTAACAGGTTGCCAGCAAATCAAAGGAAGTGATTATTCCCCTTTATTCAGCACTGGTGAGGCCACATTTGACCCCATGACAGAAAGAATATAGACAAATTAGAGAGAGTCCAGCTATTGGAGATGAAAATTCAGGTCCGAGACCACAGTGCAGCTGGCTGCCATTAAATAGGTCAGTTGGTGACTTTTGTGTGACCCATGGTCTGCAGAGTGAGCAAAGACTACCTGCAGAGCGGCTGGAATAGAGTGTCTTATGCATGCCCATGTGTTATGTGCAGAGCCCTAGTGGATGATGTGTATAATGCATATAAAAGGAACCTCTGATAGACAGGAGGTGTGTGTCTTGGTGCAACTGAGGGGAGGGTGTTTCTGTGTGTGTGTGATTGAGGGTGTGACTGGGTGCAAGAGTATCTTGTGAAGGAAGTGGTTGTTGGACTGCGCGGGTGAGAGACTGAGCAAGAGCTGGAACAGTGTGACTGAATTCAACGAGTGAACTGTGAAGGTACACCGTGCTGAGCTCCAGTGGCCTGTGTCCCTGCTGCTGTGGATTCTCTGTCTACTGGAGAGAGTAGATAGGGTTGGCTCCCCAGGTCCCTTTTCTTTTCTTCCGGGTGTCATGTCACTTAAGGTAGCAGCCCTCTACTCTCCTTGGTAAGTATTGCCCATTCTTTCCTTCTCTCCCCCTGGCTCCAAGTTTTCCCTCCCCTGCTTACATGTGGGAGGTGAGCCACAAGCCACCCACAAGCAGCCATCTGAGGTTCAAGTGACCGGAGGCACCTGAATTGTGAGTTTAATAAAGTTTCCTCTCTCTTAATAAATAAAGTTGTTCTATCCCTGTTTGTAATTTAAACATATGGATATTGCTAAGGATAAGGATTATTAATGTTAAGATAAGATAAGTATAGGTTAAAGTCATTTGTATTAGGTGGAACTATTGTTTGGGTGTGTTATTGGACATTAGTTGTTAGGTTACTTACTTAATTGTTAGTTGCTGTTCCTTAATAAAACATTGTATTCGTTATACCTTATATATTTGTGTAAGCTTCCTTATTAGTCTTACTGCAACTAATTGCTGGATTAATTGGGCAGTGATAGACATACCCTGAGTAATTTGTTAGCCAGCCCAGAGCCAAAAATCACCTCCATTGGAATCTGGACTAGTGAGTGATCCATTGTTGGGCGTTTAATTAGGCCCCAATTAAATCCAGGTCCAACATAGCAGAGGGCAACAAAAATGGTTAGGGGACTGGAGCACATGACTAATGAGGAGAGGCTGAAGCAACTGGTCTTATTTAGTCTGGAAAAGAGAAGACCGAGGGGGGATTTAAGAACAGCCTTCAACTACCTGAAGGGTGGTTCCAAAGAGGATGGAGCTAGACTGTTCTCAGTGGTGGCAAATGACAGAAGAAGCAGCAATGGTCTCAAGTTGCAGTAAGGAAAGTTTGGGTTAGACATTAGGAAAAACTCTCTTATTTGGAGGGTAGTAGAATTCTGGAACAGGTTACCCAGAGAAATTGTAGAATCTCTATCCTTGGAGCCTTTTAAGACCCAGCTAAATGAAGCCTTGGCTGGGATGATCTAGTTGGGAATGATCCTGCTTTGAGCAGGCAGAACTAGATAACCTCCTGAGGTCCCTTCCAACCCTAATTTTCTAAGGTTCTATATTGACCATGCATGCATAACCCAGCACCAGCTCAATACCCTATTGCCTTAAACAGAGCCCCTTGGGTTCTCCTCCTTCAGTGCTGCACACCCGATAAGTCGTTGTTCATCTTCATTCACTGATAACTATGAATATCATTTCATACATATAACATCATAACTTACACAGTAAGAAGTCAAGGGAGGTACACCTTCAAGACGCTTTAACTTATGCATTATCCAGCTCTTGAGTGGCTATGTCCCTGACAGAGATTTGGCAGAGTAAATCTAATTTTCAGGACCAAATTTATACAAAGTTATGATTCTCTTCTGAATATAGCACACATGCACACACACTCTCTCTCCCTCTCTCTCTCTCTCTCTCTCTCTCTCTCTATATATATATATAAACACAAAAATAATGACATTTCGGCTTTAACTGAATACTTTTTAGTATATTTTTAAATATATCCAAGATGTGCACATTTACATTACATTGATAGGGTTTATTTCCCACACCAAACCATATTTTCTACAAAAGCTTATTTGAAAAAAAATATTATCTATTTGAATATAATTCATTCAGTTCTAGTATAACTTCTATTATTTGTTCCTCTTGTTCCTTTGGTCTTCAGGCTGATCCCAATAATAATTATATGCTGATATCCATGTGAAGCCAAAAGAGAGAGAGTGATTCAGAAGAGAACCATTTTCCCTCTCCCCTCCCCATTTCCTTGCCAAACAAATGTCCCAACAGAGTGGTCCAATCAAGCAGTGAAGAGCAGCGGCTACAATTATTAGCTCCAGATTACTTATTTCTTATGTAAGCGTTAATAACCTTACACGTATATCTGCCAAATTCCAAGTCATGTCACTATCTATTGCCTTCCTGGAATATTACATGACTATGTCCTAATGAAGCTGCAGGCAGGATTTTTCTTTGCTTCCTGTCCTGAACTTTGCTGTGTAGGTTGCTGCACAAAGAATTTCTTTCCAAATGTGGCTTTATTCAAGTTGAACATGAAGTGAGTTGTATGTAAATGAACACACATGGAGACAACTTTAAAATGATTTTGCAAAACACTTTTAGACTTTTTAGATGAAAGGTGCTATAGAGCTAGGAATCCATAAGGGTCAGATATGCCCAGGTGAGATACTAAATACTTGTGAAAAAAAATCAAATATTGGATAATGCTTGTTTGTTGTATGGCTATTCTGGTACAGGATGTTTTATAGGCACACACAGATACAAGGTGTTGCAATCTCCTGAACGCTCATAAAGCTGCTATACTATCCCCTCACAGAGGCTGCATGAAGTTTCTCTATCTCTAGACTTCTTGGGACAAACTTCAGGTTCAGACCCTGCATCAAATGTAACTTTATAACAGGAGTCCTACAGTTCAATTGACGAAACCCTTAAACTGTTTCATTTCTCTATGGCCTCTCCAAAAGCCATTTCATATTCTCAGCATACCATCAGAGAGATGTTTTGCTTTTTCCCTCTTTGAGGATGCAATATAAGTAATTAAAATACAGGACTTGACACAGAATTCCTAAACACACACAGACACTCTTCATTCATAAATAAAGCATAAGAGATATACAGGTCTACAGATAATTAACAAATACCAGTAAGCTTGATTTTGCCTTGGTTTCCCCACATTTCCAGGAAGTCTTTCACATTTTAGTTAATTCTTTCCTGATTTCCAGGACCTCCCTACATCCTTTTTCTGTTTGTTCTTCAGTTCTAGTAAAGTCTCTCTTTTTTCCATACAGTCAGCTCCCCATAGGTGTGCAGATCCAGCGGGCAAAAAGGTTGGTTCCTGGTTCTTTTTGACAACAGCTCTTAATACTGTTTTCTTGTTCCTTCTTTCCAGCATTAGATTTTCTATTGCATTGGATATCTGTTCGTCTTACCTCCATAGATGATCAGTTTTGGATTAGCCACTTCTTTATCTTACCAATTCTTTTGTCAGGGCAGAGTCATTTACTGTGCATGATTTTTCATTATTGTGGAGCAGCTTCCAATCAGGTTTTGAGAGGTACCATTGTATTTTAGCAAATGGCTTATTTAGAAGATTAGAGTTATACAAAGACTGAATAACTTCCAACAGAATTTATGCATTTTATATAGACAACTCTGTGAACTGCCACACAAGTCCAGATCTGTATAAGGAGAAGAATAGTGTCAAGTATGGGAGCAAAAATGAGGTGCTTACTGAAGCATATTAGAATAGCCCACCACCATTTTCTTTAACTTGGCCTGAGGAGTAGTTCAGCCTCTGACATTGTCTAAGATAATCAGGCAAATGGCTACAAGAAAACCTCCCCAGGTATATGGAGAACTTGTTTGGTGTACCTAGGAATCTCTTCCTCTCAAGGGACTATGTAAATTTGATAAGTAAAACACAAAGCAACAGATCATGGTAGGTAGAGGAGGAGTGACTCTAAATACTAGGACAAGCATGTTGCTCATGGGGAATAAAAATATTTTTTTCTGCAGCATGCAGAACATATAAATTGTTTGGTTCTGTAGATTTCTTGGCTATTTTTCCTCTTGTCTTTTAATAAATATTGTCTGTTTATTGCTGGATTATTATTGATGAGTTTAACAGAGGAATGTATCTTGCTAAGCTGTTTGAATGAAGAAAGATTTGAGTTTTAGAAGTGGAAAATTGTTCCAAGAATAAAGAGCAGGCACTAAGTTTTAAAAATACTTTTACACTGTAGTTAAAGATTCCCTAAAACAAACAGCTTTGCTTTATCTGGAAAAGGGGTTATAAGAACCTTAAAAGGGCCCATGTGCTGTGGATCACACTATTTAAGGATAATGCTATTACTATGTGAATGCTATGTAATATGTGTGTTACTTCACTAATACAAAGGATATTTTGCCATCAACTCCTCCATATCCCAAGGCTTCAAAAAAGATATAATCTTCACAAGTGAAATTGATAACAGACCTCCAATCTGAAAAGCTGTGATCTGTCTAACAACACATGATATGATGTTACATCATAAATTAATATGATCCTGTATAACAAGTGACAAAAATGTGAAATGCAATAAAGAGAAAATAGAAGTCTTGTAAGCACTTGTACCATCTCCAGAGATTAAAAAAGAATCTACACCTGCTGCCCATGAAGAATTTGATGTACTAATTATCCACCATGAAATTTGATTTAAAAACACCCTTCCCAGATTATGCACGTCTCCTGCTGATGTTAACAAAATGCCTTTAAAAGTGTTTGACTGCTGATGGCACTGCTACAGACATTCTTTTTGTGAATAATAAGCTATAATGACATACAAATTTCCCACCTCCTCACATATATAAAAATCTCCAAACAAATGCCAGAAAAAGTTGGCAAATTATTGTTGATGATGCCACTCAAGACCAAGCACAATGCACTATTTCCTAAACAAATTCCTGCATTTAGCTGATAGGGGTCTATCTGCAGGAGGTAATTCATCCTGATAATTGATTAAGTTTGCAAATTGATACATTACAAACCAGTCTGAATAGCAAATGAGGATCATAAATGGCTTTTAAAAGATTAATTTTTAAGGTGAGAAATGTAGATAATAAAACAGTCATCCTAATTTACAAGGGTGTATTTCACAAAATGTTCAGCTATATTAGTTCATTGTGGTGCATAAAGAAGAGCCAGCACTGCAGTATTTGGATAATGACATATCCAATATTACATTATAGGCTGAGCTTTCAAAACAATGGTCTTGAGTTCCACAAAGACAAAGATAGATAGATAGATAGATAGATATTCCTGTAATTTAATTGTTTTAGAGAAACTGATAGGCCAAATACTATAGACCAGATACTAGTTATCTCTCTCATATGACTCCTGGAAGGTACTTAGATATTACCATGATGATGGCAGTAAAAGAACTAGAATGAAATAAAATGTACCAAAAAAAGAAAAAAAAGCCTAAACCAAACTGCAGAAGCACAGTCACTACATATTGTTTTGGTTGCAGAAACAGATCCGAATTTAGATATCCAAAATGTAGGCAAATAGGTGAATACTTGTTCCTACCAGTTTGCAGTCACAATTGTTATAAATGCATATCATGCATATTTCTGCAACTGAAAATGTATTTTCTCCACATGGATCTCAAATCTCTCATTATGAGAATTTGACTGCATAAAATAAAGGTACCACTTAATCATCAATCCCTGAATCAGGATTTTTCATAAAGTATGCCTTAATGCCAATATCTTTTGAAGTTTAAACATGCTGCCATTTACTGCCCACTCCTGGGCTTGTAATCCCATTGGAGCTCCATAAAGAATGGATACTGCAAAATGAAAACTAATGTGATATCTGACAACTGTATCTTTCTAACAGAATTGCTGTGGATTGATAGAGGAGTAAAATAATTTGTACGATAGAGCAAGCTTCAACAGCTTGCTTCCCTTGTCAGCAGAGAACTTATACTGAGGGTCTTCCACAGGTTCCAAAGATGTTGTTGTGGTCACTATTCTATCATATATATGTTGTTTTAGAGGCATTATTACAGCCGCTTTCCTCTTATCTGCTCTCTTTCAAAGTGCAGAAAAAGAAAGTATAGCGCTCTAAAGAATATGCCTATATCACCTCACTGACAAGTCCAATACTACTGCCAAGAAACCAGCCGCATTCACCCCCATCCCCTCTATGCACATACTGCCTGTCAAAAATGTTATACTGTTTTCAGTTTTGGTGCTTGCACAGAGATGCTCTCAAGATCTCAGTGTCAGCTGTGCTTCTGAGAAGGTTGCTGGGCACACCTGGCTCTGCTCAAGGAGTAAACATGCAACAGTTTTGAAGTACAAGTCGCATTCAAAGTGGAAACCAGAGAGTGGAGTCTATTTTTCAGCAGTGGCCTCAGGACCATCATGGAGACAGTAGAGGCACATCTTAAGTAAAGGGGTCAATGCCATAAAAGGAGTTAGTAGAGCCAAAATTAAAATTCAGGAGTTCCCAGCTCTCAGACTGGCCTTACTCCTGGTTTTATCACAAGTCCAACTTTAGTAAAAAGGGGAGGGCTAAACTACATTCTACTAGACTTTGAATCTAGGATCGGTCTGACTCAACCCAGGAAAGTTGAGATCCTTGAAGCCCAGTAGTAGGAGCATGGACAAGGAGTTCCTGGTTTGCTCAGGCTAAACCTGAGATACTCTATGACCGCATCTACACATGCTGACTGTGCAGTTGTTACTGCACAGTCATTTGGTTCTTTTTTATACAAGTATAAACAAGTACTAAATGACTGTGCAGTGACCCCAAGTTACTGTGCAGTAGCACAGACAAGCATCTTTTTTGTGACACTGCTGCCCAAAAGCCTAATACTACTGTGCAGTAGCATCGCGTCATGGTTCTAGCCACACAATACTACTGCACAGTAGTATTGGGCTACTGCACAGTCAGCATTTCATGTAGATGCAGGTTATATAAGTAAGACCACATTATAAGAAACTTTCAGATAGCAAAACTGGCACCTGTACCTTATAGAGTTTACAGGCAAAAGGAGAAATTCAATATCAGAGTACTTATGGCTCTAAGGAGTGTAACTTAGAATAAAAGGGAAAAATTCAGGAAAGAAAATAGTTATGATGAAAACATTAATGAAAACAGCATGTGTTAAAGCCAAACAGTCTTATAACACATGAGAAATACAACTTGAGTCATGAAACTGAGTTGGTCAAGATATTTGAGCTATGCCATAGAGCAGTGGTCTCAAATCCATGGTTTTCAGGTAACTTTTGTTTTTGAGACCCTCCAATTCTGCCAGCCATAACAAGTTAAATGGAAGTTGATATCACAAAGTTTGATGCTATCCTCAGTGTTTTTCTTGTTCAGTACTGTTGACCAGGAGCCAACACATCTTGTGAGCCAACACATCTGTTACACAGTGGGTGCATCTACATGTGTACCCGGGACCACAGCCTTTTGAGCTGGGTTGGCACAGCCCCAGATGGCAGGAAGCTTGGGGGATCAGCCTACCAGCCTGGAGCTGTTCTGCCATGGCTCAATATGCTGTGGAGGGGCTGGCTAGAGCACAGGGATGCTATAGTAAAGGGCTAGCCATCATCCGGCCCCCCACAATGTAGCACTCGCATGCCCCAGCCAGTCCTAGTCATCATCTACACATGTTTTACGGCAGAGTAAATAACTCCACCATAGGATAGTACTTGTATTGGGCAGTACTGATTCATGGTAGAGTTAATTACTTTACTCCAGCCTAATAGCTCCGTACATATAAATGGTGACACTCTCCTGGGGAGCTAATGAGGCAACTCCACAGTAAGCATCTCATGTAGATGCCCAGTATAATTCAAAATTGATGGGGACAGATCCAATGGCTTTACCAGGTTTTTCCATCTATATTTGCAAAGAATCTATTAAAATAGTTTAGGTTGAACAGGTTAAGCCATGTAGATAGCCAAATTAAACAAGCAAAGCTTTGTCTCATGCATGGATGACCTCTATCTGACGCAGGAAATCTATGGGCAGACAAGAGGTCTTGTCTCATACCTCATACTGGCAACCAGGGACAACCTAATCAATGACCTAATGATTGAAGGGAAGCTGGGTGACAGTGGCCATGAGCTAATCAACTTCCCCATCTGCCGTAAAGCTGGCAAGTCAGTCAGTAATACAGAAGTCCTCAACTTCAGGAAAGCTGACTTTGACAAGCTAAGGAGGCTTGTCAGAGAGGTCCTAAAAGGGCCACAACCCAAAGGAGAGGGGAGTTCAGGATGAGTGGTTGCTCCTCAAGGGAGCAATCCTGGATATGCAAGTGAAGTCCATTCCATCTCAGAGGAAAGGCAGCAAAAGGGCACAGCAGCCCCCTTGGCTCTCCAGGGAACTGGTGGACCTCCTGCATCTTAAAAGGAAGACCTACAAAAGATGGAGGACTGGAACCACCACCAATGAGGAATAACCTGCCCTGGTCTGGATCTGCAGAGAGCAAACCAGGAAAGCCAAGGCTGAGATGGAACTCCAGCTAGCTACAAATATCAAGGACAATAAAAAGTCCTTTTTCAGATATGTGGAGAGCTGGAGGTAAAGCAAAGGCAATATTGGACGGCTGAACCAGATGGGGCAAGTGACAAATGATGCCTAGGAAAAAGCGAACTTGCTAAATGGGTACTTTGCATCAGTTTTTCACCAGTCCCATGGGACACCCCTGCCCACTGTGGGTCAGGGCAGCCCAGGTGAGGGAGATTCCTTGACCTCCATTGAAGCTGACCTCATGAAGGAACACCTTGACAGGCTGGATACCTTCAAGTCAGCTGGCCCTGACGGGTTACACCCAAGGGTACTCAAGGAGCTGGCAAGCATCATAGGTCAGCCCCTGGCATGGATCTTTGAGAGCTCTTGGCACTCTGGTGAAGTGCCCGAAGATTGGAAGAAGGCCAATGTGGTGCCTATCTTCAAGAAAGGGAGGAAAGTAGATCCAGTAAACTACAGCCCCATCAGCCTGACCCAGGGGTGGGCAAAATGTGGCCTGCGGGCCAGATGTGGTCCATCAGGCCATTCTATCTGGCCCACAGGGCCCCTAAAAAAATTAGAAAATTAGTATTTATTTGCCACTGGCTGCCTGTCATGTGGCCCTTGACGGCTTGCCAAAACTCAGTAAGCGGCCCTCTGCCCAAAATAATTGCCCATCCCTGGCCTGACCTCTGTCCTGGGGAAGTTCTTGACAAAGATTATCAAAGAGGCCATCCTTAACAGACTAGCTGAATGCAATATCCTGAGCGATACCCAGCATGGGTTTGTTGCGGGTAGGTCTTATTTGACCAATCTCATTTCCTTTTATGACCAAGTGATCTATCACCTGGACAAGGGCGAAGAGATTGATGTTGTATGTCTTGATTTTAAAAAAGCCTTCGATCTGGTATTCATTCCATGGTCACCTCTTGGCTAAACTGGCTAACTGCGGCCTCAACCTCACCACGATCTGTTGGCTGGGGAATTGGCTCCACAGTAAGACCCAGAAGGTGGTGGTTGACAGAAGCCAATCATCTTGGTGTGCGGTCACCAATGGGGTCCCTCAAGGCTCTGTCATAAGCCCTATACTATTTAATGTTTTCATCAATGATGTGGACACTGGTGTCAGAAGCGGACTGGCCAAGTTTGCCGATGACACCAAACTTTGAGGTAAAGCATCCACACCTGAGGACAGGAGGGTGATCCAGGCAGATCTTGACAGGCTCATGAAATGAGAGCATGAGAACCTGATGGTGTTCAACACTGAAAAATGCAAGGTTCTCCACCTTGAGAGGAAAAACCTGCAGCATGCTTATAGGCTTGGCAGTGCTACACTGGTTAGCACTACAGATGAAAGGGACTTGGGGGTCATGATTGACCACAAGATGAACATGAACCTTCAATGTGATGCTGTGGCTAGGAAAACGAGCACAACGCTGGCTTGCATCCATAGATGCTTCTCAAGCAAATCCCAGGAGGTCATTCTCCTGTTGCACTCAGCCTTGGTGAGGCCACAGCTGGAGTACTATGTCCAGTTTTGGGCTCCACAATTCAAGAAGGATGTGGAGAAGCTTGAGAGGGTGGAGAGGAGAGCCACACGCATGATCAGAGGTCAGGAAAACAGACCTTATGATGAGAGGCTGAGAGCCATGGGACTCTTCAGCCTGGAAAAACGTAGGCTCAGGGGTGATCTGGTGGCCACCTATAAGTTTATCAGGGGTGCTCATCAGGATCTGGGGGAATGTCTGCTCACCAGAGCGCCCCAAGGGATGACAAGATGAAATGGTCACAAACTCCGCCACAACCAATTCAGGCTGGTCATAAGAAAGAACTTCTTTACTGTCCGAGCCCCCAAGGGTTGGAATAGACTGCTGCTGGAGGTGTTTCAAGCACCCACTTTGAATGCCTTCAAGACACATTTGGATGCTTATCTTGCTGTGATCCTATGATCCCTGCTGACTTCCTGCCCATGGGGCAGAGGGCTGGACTCGATGATCCTCCGGGGCCCCTTCCAGCCCAAATATCTATGAAATCTAAATAATTACAACTAGATTGGCATGTACTCAAGTATTCATAAACTCCAAAATAGGAGGTATCTGCAAGGATAAGGTAATGGTGTCCTGTTTACCTTGTCTATTTAGGTGACTAATCTTCATTATTCACTCTTGTGTTACCTATTATTGTTATTTTATGAGGACATATTAAATCGTGGTGTTTATTTGGTCTACATTACAGACCCAGAGCATTAAATTTGTGCCTGTCCATTTTTTTAAGGAAATTCACTAGGTTTCACCTCATATGGCAGGAAATCCACTTCAGGACAGCTGGGATTTTAAATTTTTAAGACTATGCTTGGTTTCTCACATCCTAGTGAAGACAACATACCATGTTAGCAAAATTGGACCTTTAAAATAGTCCTCTACTTTGCCCTTTGAAGGAGAAACAGTATTACCTATGAGCACATTTATAGAACAGACCTCTTGAGTCTCATTTTCACACTAATGCATTCTCAAATCCATTCAATTTATAACAAAGAGGAAAGAACAAACAATTAGCTCGCACATTTAATAATACTCTTATACACCTGCCAACAATTAAATACTTTAATTAAAAATCACAAGAGAGTATATGGAAGTGTAACCTTTTCAGAAGTGACAACATGAACTAGAAGGAGAAAAAACTTTTCTATTAGGTTTGTGTACAAGCACTTAAAAAATTTCTATATACATAATACAACTGATTAAGCTTGGAATTAAATAGGATAATGTAATCCTGTTTAGGCTTTAATATTTACACTCCTTAAAGAAAAAACAATTTAGCTGTATTATTGTTATAGAGCACCCAAAATATGCCAGTTGTTTTTTAGAAAAATAAAAGTCACAATCCAGATCCTGCAGAATTTACAAAGTTAGATGTAATATGCCTGATGGCTATAAATAACCAGGGTGCTGAAGGGTGAATGAGTTTTTGTTTGCAATGTTATGATTCCAAGTTTTATATCCTGGGTTTTGAGAAGGAAGTTTATTGAAAATAAGATCTGAAAGAAGGGAGACATCTGCAAGTGGGGATACAGAGGATGAATGACAACAGCCTAGTGAAGAAGCAAGAGTGGCTGGGAAAGGAAGGATGATGGGCAATGATGAAGTGAAAGGAATGCTTGGTACATTCAGGGATGTGTTAATGCAAAGAAATTGAAAATAGAATGAGAACTGTTACAGAGCAAAGAAATATTAAAAAAAAGAAATGGAAGTGAAGAGAGTTTATAGGTGGAGAGAGTGTAGTGAATAGATGATAATCAGATAAGAGTCTAAGTCTAAATATGCTCAGTGAAAGAATGGATGCCAGCACCATCATAGTCTGTTTTCTGGAGATTGTGAAGATGTACCTCAATGACATTTGCAGGCAGGAAGGGGCTCTAGGGCCTTGTTTACCTATCTACTTTCCTTACTGCCAGTGGTAATAAATGAAAAGCAAGGTTTGTTTGGTAATGTCTTTTACTAGACAATCTATATAGAGAACTCTGGGGCCAAAAATTATTTTCCTCAGGTCTAGGAAAAAAGTAGATTCAGTCTAAGATAAATACCAAATAGAACAATTAGGTTTAGTTAACAGAAAGTGGTCTCTTAAGGGAAGTGGGTAGTAAATCCACTGAGCAAAGAGAAGTTAAAAGTACTTACAGGCCTGATAAAGAATAGTTGAGATAGCTAAACCTAATTATATAAAAGACTACAGCTATTCAAAGGATCATATTATATGTAGAGCACAAAGACATGAGCAGAGGTGGCATGTAAGCTATAATGAAAGGAGTAAGCTATACAACCACAGTTAGTGTTAAATCCATGGTTTCTGGTGTCTAGTAAAGTTATGAATTTTTGTTCCCTGGTTCTAGAGGTACTATACAAGTTTCTCTCAAGGACCTTTCAACAACTGTAGCGCTACAACAGTTACGTTTACATACTGAAGGTTCATAGCACATGGAGGAGCAATTTGGACCCGTTGTTCCAACAGAGCTAAGTGGAGAGTCACTGAAAAGAGGAAGGGAAGGAACTGGAGGGTACTGACCTATTTATCTTAATTGTTTCTGGCTGCAGATACAGTATATCAGCATGAGTGAACAGGGATTTACTTATGTACTATGGTATAAAGATGTTCTCAACATAGGTTTAGGATGGCTACAAGTAGAAAAACTTCAACCTATGCAGAGCATATCAAATACAGGCTTATAAAATCATACAGAACACTGTCATATATTTAGCCATATTTAGTACAAAAATAAGTATTGTAGAAATATTTTTGGTAGGGTTATTTGTTGTTTATCATCTCTACAACTGAAATCATTCCTAGGAGTTGAAAGTGAAAAGACCTCAGAGAAGCAAAAAATTAACATGAGTACATTTAGAAACCTCAGAAAGTACCCCAAAATAGTTTTACTATAAATAAGAATGTCTTCTTGAAAGGCTAACTCACCCCACTCTCTGTAGCAAGTACTGTATTTCCCATTGGAAAACTTCTAATCTGGATGACTTGTAAGGTATCAAACCTTAAACCCATTGATCTTCAGAAATCAAGAAACAGACAGTGTAGTTGCTGGTGTAAGGAACTGTAAAAAAAAGTGCATGCTATTAGATTTTAACCTTTAAGAATAAACAAAATCATGTAACCTGCACACAAAGAGTTGGCATAGTTCAGGTTGCAATTCAGGCTTCCATTTTCTGATTTTGTGTTATTTAGTAGTTCATCAAATAATACATGAACACAGATTTCTATAATTTCTAAATTTAAAAAAATGTTGCTATAGTTATGCTATAATTTATTACATGTATTTCATACAGAAAATTGTATTCATTTGTTGTAATTAGATTTGAATTACAGTTGGAAAGTTCAGACCTGCACAGTTTAAGGGAAGGTGAACTCTCCTGCTGTATTTAGGTTTGATTAATATACAGAAGTTGGAAAATATTTCCCAGTTGTACTTTGGCTATTTTTTCCTAGACTCTCCAGTTTAAAATTCAAAGGGGCCCAGAGAATTAGGAATTGTCTCTGGGTTTTTCAGAAACTCTATAAACTTCTTTTCTTGGCATGTTACACCTTCAGAAATGGGAGTTAAGCTAGGTACAGATATTCAAAAAGCCCAAGGTATATTTGAACAAATTTATGAGGGTTTCTCTAAGCAGACTACGTTAGCCTGGGAACAAACAACACAAATTTGCCCTTTCATGGAAGGGGGTGGGCACACTCAAAGGCTGCCTGCGATAGCCAAGACCAGCAGCTTGGGGGTATTCCTGCATGCCTCCCAGCTTGCTAGAGACTGCCAAGGGCAACCAAATGCAGCTGAGCAGCAGACCACAGTAGTATATAGGGTACACCTCTCATCAAGCTGACAAGCCCCACCCACTGACAGGTGCCCCACCCCTGGCCATGCCCCTGGCCATGCCCTAGCTCTGCCCCAACCACGCTGCCTAGACATGCCCCCTGCCCACCATCTTGGCTGCCATCTCACAGTCAGAAGTCCCACCCCTAATCCCTGACCTTTGCCACCGGAAACTCCACCCCTTGCCCCCAGCAGTTCTCCATTTTGGAGGTGTTTCTGACTGAAACAGGAAGTCCTGCCCGATTACATGCCCTTATGACATCAGAAGTCCCACCCTGGCCCACATGTTGGTGGCCATCTTGTATCCCAGAACACCCTGTTCCCATCACATGGTCTGTGACCTCATCAGGCCCAACCCCCTGACTTCCATAGGTTCAAACCCTCCTCTGTAACCTCCATAGGTTCATACCCCTGCTCCACAGGGCTCTTGGGACTCTGACAAAATTGATACATCCAACTTCAGTCTTGTTTTGAACCCCTCTCTTTTAGACATAAACAAAACCAGTTCACACACAAGACCTTTATTCTCACAGGTCCACCAACGCACAGGTTTTGAAAGTCCCCCATCAAGACATCATCTACCTGCAAAGAGATGATATACTTAACACAGGCCCACCCTGCTACCATAGAAAGCTGCTCCCTCCAAAAAAATCAAAAAAAATCTAGGTTACTTACCTCAGTAGAGCCCTTGGGGTTTAGCTTGTCTGCCACCCCCAGGCTCTCTGCCTGTGGCTCTGATGCGGTCTGTTGGGGGTCTGCCACAGTCCCCAGATCTGTTTTGGGAGTCCGGGAATCTCTCTCAACCACCGAGATCTCATCCATAGTGCTGCTGAGAGAGGTCTGAACAGTGCCTGAGGCTTCCAAAGTGTAAGAATCCATATTTGCTTCTGTTTGTATTAGTATGGTCTCAGAAAACACACAGCCTGCTTTGGAGGGTTTTCAAACAGGATTTAGACAAAAGGCAGGCCAAGGACTGCTAGCCTAGGTCCCACCCCCACCCTATACTTGCCCCGATTTGTTCAGCGCTATTCTCAGGGGGAGGAGTTTCCTGGTTAAGGAGTGGCCATTCTGATGTCACAGACCATGTGATAGGAACAGGGTGTTCTGGGACATAACATGGTGGCCAAAATGGACACCAACATGGCTGCTAAGGGGGGCTGGACCTGATGAGGTCACAGACCATGTGATGAGAACAAGGTGTTCTGGGATGCAACATGGCAGCCAAGATGGTGGGCAGGGGTGTGTTTACGGGCATGGTTGGGGCTGAGCTAGGGCATGGTCAGGGGCATGGCTAGGGGCAGGGCAAGGGGCGGGGCACCTGTCAGTGGATGGGGCTTGTTAGTTTGACAAGAGGTGTACCTTATATACTACTGACCACCTCTGATTGGCTGCCATGCACATGTGTCTCCCTACTGCCCTGGCATCTGAGGCAGCTGTG